>NW_017804803.1:136186-146186 GCF_001891065.2 Hippocampus comes
AGCCCGACCCGAACCTGTTTTACTTCCGCATTCCTGTCGTTTTGGTCCGCAGCAGAAACTGCACGTGTGACCGCAAGTGGAGCTGCTCCGACGCTGCGCCGGAGCTGTCACGCTCAGCGGCTTTGCACGTGTGACCACTCCACAAAATTTGCTCCGGTGTAAAATACATCGCAACAAAATATTTCGGTGCAGCGTCGGACCAAATGTGTGCCGTGTGAACAGGGCTATATTTGCCACAATCCATCAATGGCAACACATAACAATGAAACAAAGTTTAAATAAAAACAAACCTAACAACCAAAACAGGCGTTTATTTGAGTTTCCTTTGGCGCAGTGCATTTGAAGTTTTTTTTTTTGCTTGTTTTATTTTATTTTTTTAATGGATAGCTTCAAAGCATTAAGGCAACTCTGCATAGTTTTTGGTTCTATTTTGGAACGCACGCAACACACATGCATCCATCCATTTTACGATCCGCGTATCCTCACAAGGGTTGCGGGGGTTGCTGGAGCCTATCCCCGATGTCTTCGGGCAGTATGCGGCAGACACCCTGAACTGGTTGCCAGCCAATCGCAGGGCACACACAGACGAACGACCATCCACGCTCACACTCACACCATAGGACAATTGTGTTCAGTCAGCCTGCCCTGCATGTTTTTGGAATGTGGGAGGAAACCAGGGTACCCGGAGAAAACCCACGCAGGCCCAGGGAGAACATGTAAACTCCACACAGGGAGGCCGGAGCTGGAATTGAACCTGGTACCTCCTCACCGTGAGGTCCATGTGCTAACCACTTGGCCCATCGGGCCGCCGCACTCAACACTTAAGGCAAAAAATAATTCAGCCTCAGTATCGACAGCCTTCACGTGAGGTTTCTCCCTCATTTATAAAAATATCAGCTGCAAAGTTTAATCAAATTTGAATGTACTACCATCTTAATTGTATTTCTTATTAATTTGTATTTACCTTAAGCAATCCAAGCTGTAAGGTCATGGTTGTATCAGAGCAGTTGCTTGCCGGTGCAAAATGCCGCGACTACTGTTGGTGATTGATCGATTAGGAAAATAATTCGTTGTGGCAGCCTTACTTGACAGATACTGGATGGACACATGCAAAAAAAAAAAGGATTTGCCACAGCAGACATCATCTGCATTTAAGATGCACTCTGACATCCTTCCTTTGAAGTGATTTGTAGAAGAAGAGTTAAACTTTGTCCTGATACATTTGTTTGTTTTTTATGCACAAACAAACAAAGCGTCCATGATATAGATGCACCAAGGCATTTATTTATTAATTTAAAGTTTCTGAACAGTTTGATGCCATGATGAGGGTGTGTGTGTGTGTGTGTGTGTGTGTGTGTTATACCAGCCCTCTTTGTAAGATAACCAAGAAGTTGCACATCCAGCACATTTGACAATAAAGTTGTACTTGATACTTGATACTTGAAGATATATCACGATACAAACAACCACTGGGTGAAGTATCTGATCCATTTCTTATGAAACAATAAGTTACATCAAGCACTGATTCCCAACCACTGCAGCCTGACACATTGGTGGTGCTGTGAAAATCATCATGTAATCACAACATCCCAAGTTTTATGCTTGCAACATGTATATTTTTTGGTAACACGGAGAGCTGAAATTGAAGTCCACAGGTTCGAGAGCACGGGTGTCAAACGCAAGGCCGGGGGCCAGATCCAGCCCTTCATGTTTCTTGCTAAAATACCAAAATTGCAAAAATGAGTTTGACACCCCTGTTCCAGGGCATTCTCCTTTCAGCACTCTGAGATGCCCTCTGCAATTAAATTAGAAGAGCGCCCACTGATGAAATGTTTAAATCTTGACTTAAGACTTCTTTCTACGCTCTCGTATTTGTTTAAACCACATCTAATATGGATGCAACTCATCGTTTAACCTTGCTCACCCTTGCCTTGAGAAAAGAAAATATTTTAATGGCATGGGACCTCAAAATATACAAATAATAAACAACTGAATACAATAAAAACAAAATCTATTCCAAAATCTGAAAAAGTAACCTCAATAAATCCAATTAAAAATACATGCAGTATATTTTTGAAGTGTCAAATAAGCATGATTCAACTTCAAATAAAGGTTATTGATTACCTTACACGTTTTAAAGAAGATCTTTGATAAAATGTATTTCAACTCTGACCAACACCTCCCTAGATTCAAGGAATGAGCCGTGAAAATGGAAAGCTGAGGTACCTGCAGTTACCTGCCAGCGTTAGCACTAAATTGAGTATGATAGCATTTCTCATGCCTCTTCACCCAATACCGATAACATCAACCTACCTGCCCCCAATATTTACCACACACACGCACGCACGCGCGCTCGCACACACACACGCACGCACGCACGCACGCACGCACGCACGCACACACACACACACACACACACACACACACACACACACACACACACACACTCTTATGTCAGATTATGCTTCAGGGAGGTTGGAAGCTGCAGCCAGCTCCTTCACTGGTGCTGATGTGCCAACTGAGAGCTCGGTATGTCTGTCCTCAGATAGGAAGGTGTTTTCCCATTTGTCACGTGGGCGGCTCACTGGCGCAGAATTACATGAAAATGCGAAAAACCAATTATATCCATCCATCCATTTTCGATCTGCTTATCCTCACAAGGATCGCAGGGGGTGCTAGAGCCTTTCACAGCTGTCTTCGGGCAGTAGGCGAGGGACACCCTGAACCGGTTGCGAGCCAATCGCAGGGCACACATGGATGAACAACCATCGGCGCTCATACTCACACCTAGGGACAATTTGGAGTGTTCAATCAGCCTGCCATGCATGTTCTTGGAATATGGGAGGAAACCGGAGGACCCGGTGAAGTCGACATGCTAACCCAGGGGTCGGCAACCCAAAATGTTCAAAGAGCCATATAGGACAAAAAAAACAAAAAAACAAAAAAACAAATATGTCTGGAGCAGCAAAAAAATAAAAGCCTTCTGTAAAACTTACAATGAACGAAACACATGCTGTATGCATGTAGGAGACCGGACTGTCTCAGAATTGTTAAAGTTATTCATTCCTTTGTTGTGTGTTCACAAACGCCCCAATAGAATTTATTTCGTGATTTCCTCGCTTGATTTTCTGTTGTGGTGAATTATTTTCGCTTCTCTTAGTGTCATTGAAGTGATCATTAATTTCCGTTTTTTGGAGGCTGTCTTTGAACGCCTCTCGAGTCGAACAAGAGGAGAGAAGGCACGGAGTCGGACACAGACGTGTCTGTGTTTGTCGAGACTGTTAAAAGCATAAATAAAGTGTATGTTTTAAAAAACCAACACCACAGTTCTCCTTTTTTCAGAGCTTCAACATGTATTTATATCTATATGAGCAACAGTATATTAGCCTACGATCCAAATGACTAAGTTAGCTACAATTATACGATGAGCCTTCATGATTAAATGTTTTTTTTTCCATGCAGGGCATCCTGTAGAGCAAGGAAACCCAACTTTTTTTGACCGAAGATCTACTTTTCGCAATCGACCCGCGCATACACAACACACTTGTTTGTTTGTTTGTTTGTTTGTTTATTGAACATATATAAAACATACAATAACATGACAAAATGCAAACAAAAATTATGAAAGGAAAATAAAAGTAAAAGTAAGTAATACAAACATCATCACAGTTATATGTTCAAAGGAGTAGGAAGAAGTATACAACTTATCTCGTCCTACCCCTTGTTGTGCAATAATGTATATTGATCATTTCCAATACCAAAGAAAAGGAAGAAATCTAAATTTCATCAAATACTTTTACCCTTTTGTGTACTGTACTTATCTATTGATACACCTTTCGGTTTGTATAATTGTTCTTTCTACTTTTTATATCAAATGACTCATATTCATTATATATACTGCATTTCTTGAATACATTCAATAAGTTGTTCAGACGCATGCCAACCTACATTCGTCGAGATCTGACGTGGAGCCTTGGGACGCACTTTTGCAGCGTTTTTGAGACTATCGTAGCTCACGTTCAACGTTTTAAAAATGCTTTTCACGGCCCTCCAGATTCTCTTTGCCAGTACCCTCGGTGAATTGTACATGAAACGGCGCTTTTTTTAATTTATTTATTAATTTTTGTAATCTATTTTGCAAAAGCCACCTGCCTTGCATCCCGCCCCGCTAATAGTAACCTGTGTCGCAGGCTATGACGCAAATCTTTGTTGACAGAAATGTTGAAATGTAGTATTTATTCTACACATTTTTACAGCATTTGGAAATGTTAAGAATGTTTGTGTCATGTTTTTACTCCAATAGAAACCAAATTTAAAACAAAAAAATAAATTTCCCTCCCACATCTTTTTCCATTTTCTATTTTTTTTATAAAGCTCCAGGAAGCCACTAGATGTAGCTAAAGAGCCGCATGCGGCTCTGGAGCCGCGTGTTGCCGACCCCAGCGCGCTCGCGCCCGCGCCCGCGCACACACACACGCACAATCACACACGCACACACACACACACACACACACACACACACACACACACACACACACACACACACACACACATATATATACACACACTGTATATAAATATAAAATCTAAACAAAAGAAAGCATATCTATAGTCATCGTTTAGCACAGTGTCCATGTTCAAAAGGGAATAGGAAGAAGTAAAAAAGAAAAATGTATGTAGCCCTACCCCAGCTTGAGCACTGGCACCGAGTTAATCAGGAATGAACAGTAGTACACCGTGACCCATGCCCGCACATGGTAGGTGCTGACTCAGGCGTAAAATCCAAATTGCTTTTGGATTTTGATAACACACTGTTTATAGGTGGGAGAACAATAGCATGTCTGTAGAATTTCATCTGTTTTTTTTAAGTGAAAGGGATGTCTGTTGGGCTGCAAGGATGTTAGCTACAAGTTTAGCATTGCCCATTTTTACTTGATAACCTTCGATTGAGTTATAGATAGAAAAGGGTTTCATTTGAATATAAGAACAAGTACAGCCACGCAAATCATTTTGGAAGTGGAAGTGGCTCAAGAAGAGAAATGAAAGGTAAGCAGGAAAGTGCATTCCTATCGCGAAAGTAACAATAAACCTCTAAACAAGCAGCTTTACACCTTTAATTTTATTTAATTTCTATGTACCACAATAAGCTACAACCATAAAGTATTCAAAAAAACAAACACACATCTGTGTATCTCTGTGCATGTTGGTAATATACTTTTTGTGTTAATGCACACTGCACCCTCATCTTGCTATGAGTCTCACTTTCACAAAATGTATGAAAAAAATAAAATAAAATAAAGCAGGTTACCTTTAATCTACGGTGGTGCGTGACCTGCGCCACTGGAAGTTGATTGCACTCAGGAGTCTGCAATTGCAGCTTGCGATTAGAGCTGTTGCACCATATCTTTTATTTTTATTATTATTATTATTATTATTATTCTCATTCAGAGTGTGTTTCATCTGCATTTCACTGATGGCACTGGCAAAGAATGGGAATCTGGAGCGCAAAGATTCAGGTCTCCCACTAAGGCAGGAAATCCTTTCCACAAACTCATCAACTCATGTCTACTTTATTTTTCTGTTTTGCTAATGAAGGCCGGAGCCGGAATCGAACCCTGCCCCTCTGCACTGTGAAGTCAACGCGCTAACCATTCGACCACTGGGCCACTTTTTTGTATATATATTTATTCATTCGTATTCATTTTAAAGTGTGCTCCATCAAACGTGTATTTTATGAATAAATGGAAAAAAGATAATAGACAATTGCCATTAATTACATGCAATTTTAAGGAAAAATGCCACAGTGAGATAAATAATTCTTTCTTTAAAAGTATGCGTCCTTGTACTTCTTTATTTTTATTATTTATTTATTTATTTGTTTGTTTGTTTGTTTGTTTATTTATTTATTTTAATGAATCAAAAGTAGTAGTGGTACTTGGTAATGCTATTGATAACCACCCAAGAGTTGAATTGAGTATTCATACTGGGTTGGATCTGACAACGAAAATTGGAATCGATCATCCCTCGTGTGTGCATCATGATTGATGCTGTGCTGGGATCTTTTGTCATCACTCTTTCCCTCAACCAATTGGAATTGTGTGCCAAGAATGATGGCATGCTTGCCAGCTCTCAAAGCCTTCTGTGAGTGTTACTACGCAGTCAGTTGAATATAATTCATGACAACTCACTCAAAATAATAACTTATAATTTAAGTAATTTTCAAGAATAATAATTTTAAATGACTTACTAATACTCACCTGAAGAACAACCATTGGAAACCAATTTCTAAACTAAACTTTCAACATTTCGTGAACCATAGTGGGCTGTAACTTCATTATCATCGCAGTTTGCAATTTTTCTTTTTAAATTATGACCACGTGAATAGACATATTTCAAGCTATCAAACTTCTTGACAAATGAGATTAAGTGCTGAAACACTTGATAGCTCTCAGTACATCAGACTGAAGATTATTCTTGGTTCTTGGCAACTAGTTACTTTAGTACCTCCAACTTCAGCCGCAAGAAGACTGATACGATGGATAAGACAGAAATGAATGGCTTCTGCTGCCACCAGCAGGATTCAAACACCTAATTTGTCCCTTAATGATCCATGCACATGTTAACCACACATATTCAATATTCTTCACTGATGAAAGCGAACAAGATCCCGCAGCAGGTGGCAACACAATCCATTATGTCCAAACAAATATATTTACTCAATTGGTCCAAACACGTGCTGTGTATTTACACCTAACAAGGAAGCAATCTCCTGCACTCCCAAGTCGATGATCTATGTGTGCATATTCACTGCATGGGCTAATGAAAGTTTTTCCTAGGAAACAATAATGCTAATTGTTTAGGGAGAGGTCCAGGACACAAGCACATGAATTAACACATGGCAGATTCGAAACAGCTTCGACAGCCAAGAATCCCTTCACACAAGAGAATTCTCTCCTCAATTTCCACACATACTAGGGATTTGACAGACTATGCAGGAAATATGTGTAAACTTGCCCAGTCGGGTAATGTGACAACTATAAAAAAGCGCATCTGGGACAAACAAAAAAGTGCAACCACTATGAAATGGTGTACAAACCAGCTAAAATGTATTTTCTGCACTTCGGAGTATAAGGCACACATTCAATGGATGGCCTATTTTTAAACGGTGATCCTGTATAGGGTGCACAGCATTAAAAGGCCGATAGAATAGAAGCTACAATCATGGCTGCGATTGCGTTATGCATCCACTAGATGGAGCTATGCTAAAGGGAATACAATACAATACAGCTTTATTTATATGGAGCGTTCACAACTGCTGCAGATTTACGGACCATTTAAAATACTACATCCAATGAATCAGAATATTGATCCATATATAAGGTGCATCGGATTATAAGGCGCACTGTCGGCTTTTGAGAAAATGTAATGCTTTTAAGTGCACCTTAAAATGCGGAAAATACGGTACCTTAACTCAGCATGTTAGGACCAAAAAAAAACAATTAACAATTGTAAAAACTGGTGTGTTGAATTTTTTTTATTGCTTAATTTATAAGAATCAAATATACAAAATTGGCTTCAGCATCACTGGAAGCGTATGACGCACCTGTGATGTTCTGTCTCAAACTTGAATGTCAATCATGACATGTCGCTGTATCTTTGCATGCTACCATCTTGGCTTAAAGTTTTTTACAATATTATTAGTAGATGCATCATGTACTGTAATTGCATCCAAACAAGTGCAATATGCAATTCCACTTTCCAGGGTTTAGACTGAATTTAGCCTCTGTAGCCTGTAAGAAGCAAACAGCTTAAGTCCACAGGAGAATACGCGCAAGGTAAGCTCTTGACAGGGGATGTTCAGATGTGAGGATTGCTCCACCAAGAGTGTGTAACTGGCATGAAGGGGCGCAAAGGACAGACTTAAGTTGTTGGGAGAATTCTTTTCCCTCCAACGAACATGGGTGAATATGGCCCACAATACTGATGCCAGAAACCGTCACTGCCTCTAATTCCCCATCATGTATTGCCCCTTTGCAAGAAGGGCAGAAATTACCTGCCATTTTTGTTTCATTTATTTAGTCGACTGGGATGACAACCAAAACTTTTTTTTTTTTTTGAGTGAGCTACTAAGTGTGGCGTTTTTTTCTTGATAATCTTATTCAAACAACACTCCGCTTCTTAGGCTTTGTAGTGACTGTCAGAAATGTAAATTCAATCTAGCAATCAGTGGACAAAGAACTGCATGGCAATATGCGAGTGAGCCAGAGGCAAACACGTTTCCCACTGATAGGATCGACAAGAATTTCTTAATTGTGATTCAAATCTGGTGAACTTTGTTCTTCCTGTCCTTATCTATGATCTCTCTGTCTGTTTCTGGCTAATATTGTGATCCTTTTAACGTGGAAACTGTATCAGTAAGTAGCCACATTTTTCCCCCACAACACCATGAAATTGATTCTTTGCGCAATTATTGACAAACACCACCCCGACAGGGTCAATTTGGTCATAATTTCTCAGTGTCCTTTTTCACAGAATGACTTGTTTCATGCTGAAGCATGTGACCACATGTGGCTGAATCAGGAGAATTTGTCCCGCAAGGGGAGGTCTGGCTAAGCATTAGTCTGGTTAAGGAGATGAAAATCAGGCTTCCTCCCAATAATGACTCATTCAAGCTGCAGGGATGAAGCGAGAGTGTTGAGATTTAGCCTCAGACAGATTGCGAAAACAAGAGGGGATGACTGCTGTCGCTGGAGTCAGCGAGCCTTGGAAAGAAACGGTGAGCGTGAAACAGAATTGACTGTGGTGAGAAGCGGGATGCTTTCATGGCTAATAGCATACCCCCAAGCAGGGGTGTCAAACTCATTCGCAAAGTGTGCGAAAACTCAAAGCACACTCTTGCTTGAAGGCCAAAAAGTATGAACCAATTTTAACAGACTAAAATTAAATGATTTGTTGTTGTTGTTACATACATGTGAATTGAAACAGACATGATACAATCCATCTATCCATTCTTGAATCCGCTTTTTCCTCATAAGGGTAAATGGGGCATGCTGGATCCCATGCCAGCCGTCTCCGGACAGTAGGCAGGGTACACCCTGAACTGGTTACCAGCCAGGGTACACATAGACAAACAACCATTTGCACTCATAATCACACTTAGGGACAATTTAAAGTGTTCCAATAGCCTGCCATGCATGTTTTTGGAATGTGGGAGGAAACCGGAGTACCCGCAGAAAACCCACGCAGGAAGGCCGGAGCCGGAATCAAACCCTATACCTCTGCACTGTGAAGCCGAGCAGAATCTTTGTCATCTTTTTTGGGCACCATGGCCATTTATGCTTGGGTAAGGTTTTGTGTTGCGACCCATGTCATCACCCCTGTTGAGGGGAAATCTCGTAAATCCAAAAAGAGTCAATTTCATATTTTATTTCTCAAAAAAAATCGATTCTCCCTCTTGGACATGTGAACTTTTTGTGTGGTATGTTTGAATCACTGAGGAATAGTGTTTTTGAGAAGATTGTGCTTGACAGCAGCAACATGTAAATGTTAATAATGAGACCATTTTGAGTCACACAGGAAATGGACAGAGGTACTTTGACTTTTGGGAGGAACAGCTTTTAATTTCTGTAAGCAATAGCCGACACATACAAATTAAGGTACCACACAATAAGCTTCACTCAAAGTTAACCATAAAGAGGGAATTCTCAACAACTGCATGCAAAATGCCGCTAGGCATATTGGGAAATCCGGTGTCAATTCATTCCGGCGCGATGATATTCATCACAGAGAACAGCTGCTCATACAGATATGAGCTACCAATTGATCCACAGCATTGGAGCCACATGTTTAAAGAGCAACGAAATGATTGCGGGTACAGCGTATTGTTCCAAAAGGCCATCAAAAAAAAAAGATGCCGTGGCATGTTGGAAAATCAGAGGTGGGGGCATTTCCCAGCATGTCTTACAGTGTTCATGCCACTGTAATGCACTCTTATTTTGCT
>NW_017804803.1:151186-156402 GCF_001891065.2 Hippocampus comes
AAATGTTGGTTGTAGTCTATGATTTCTGACCTATAAATGGTATTTATTATTGAAAATTGCCAGTTTAATTTCTTGTATTTTATCAATAGTTTCTGAAGTGTCTGCGCACTCACCAATTAAACAACCAAGTAAACCTTAGGTGTTATCTGCCCTTTGCTGAAAATGTGTCTGAGTAAGCCATTCTTCACGTTGAGAATTGTGTCGTCACAATTTGGGTACCGAAATTTATATAATAACTTCCCCCACAACAAATTGCTCATTACTGACTCCTACTAACCTGCGAATATCTGCCACTTTCAAGTTGTGCTGCATTGAGTATTGTAGGCTGCAGCAGTCACTAACAGCATTATCTTCTGATAAGTGGCGCTCAGAAGTTGTTGACGCATTAGGGGTGAGGGCGGTGGGTATTTGTGTTTGGCTCTATTTCCGCTGTATGATGTGCCTCATAGATGTACAAAATGCACTAACTGACAACTTTATGAAGTGTTATGTATGAAGTTGTGACTCAACGAGTGAAAATGATTTCATTGTCTGACGAGAGCTTGGGCTGCGCTTATGCAAACAGAACCCGCTCGCCTCAGTGGCATGCAGCGAGAGCCCCTAAGCCTCTGCTGGGCTAAACACTAATACATTTACAAGTTACATCAAATGTTAATAATTTATTTCCAACAGTCTTTTGATTCAATTCATAGTGTGTGTCTTGGTTGCGCTGCTGGGAGGCTGAAGGGGTGCTGTAATTGGTATTTTGAGCATTACATATCAAGGTATTACGTATACGTAAATATACGGATTTAGACACCTAAGAACTGGTTTGAAATAAGGGGGACACAATCATATGGCTCCACGGCTTGGACTTCAGTGGTTAAACCTTGACAGTCTGACGTGATCTTGCAGAAATTTAATACTGTGTGTGGAACCAACTTTCAGTTAAAGACTTAATGTGCATTATTCTAGATTGGGCGTTTTTAGAAATAAAAGACTTTTGACTTTATTAAAAAAAAAATCTATTTTCTGTATGAGGAAATTTCAGTATCAGGAAATTTTACTCTAGATCTAGAAGGAGTATCATGGGCAGGAGCTTCTGCAGCACAAAGGTATAATCCACTGTTGACAGCACTAGTGTCGACACGAGAACTAGGATAGTGACGTCACTGACTCACAAAGGATGACTTGGCTCAGAACATTAGTTCATAATTCTTCTCTGAAGTATGGATGACACATTCCAATGGACCCCGCATGCAACTTGATCCTAAAGTCAGTGTTTATTTTATCATCCACAGTCAGTGTTTCATGATATAAAATGCATCCATATTCAGAAAGTTTCTCAAGACACTCATAATACAAACTTGATCAAGTGTAAGTAAAACCAGCCTTTTGATGAGATTCATTTATTAGTTCATGCGATTTTATTATCTGTTGCTTTGCTTCTTCCGCATGCACTGATTTGCTAGCTAACAACCGATGATCAATTGTCTCCGATGGCCGACACATTTTGCAAACTGCGATTCATGGCTCATTTATTCACATCATATCGAATAAGCACAATGACTACACAAGATACCTTGTAATGACTGATGGATGTTTTTTTTTTTACACTTCCCATCCTGTTTGTACAAAGCAACATGCAGTAATTTGATGATTATGAGTAAAATATATGAACAATGATCTACTAACCCTGTAAAAAATGATCGCTGCAAATCCTCGAATACTTTAAGTCCTTTCGGTTGATTGCTGCTATCCATCGCCATCTTCAGTCAGCATTATACGCTTTGTAGGAGTTTCAACCATTTCGACAGGCGCAAATAGATATTTCACCGTCCGTCAAGGCAGAGGGGACATTCCTATGAAGGTTGTGATGTAAAGCGCAAAAGGTGAATAGTGTGAAAGTAGTGATTTTGATTGACATTGTAAGCATAAAATGCTCTTTTAAAGACAGACAGATTCTTTAAGAGTTTGCTTTCAGGTTCATTGTAAATTTGCTCATTAAGTACACAGTTATGATCAGTACATCCTGGTACAAGGTGGCCCGGTGGTCCAGTGGTTAGCGGCTTACCGTGTGAAATTTGTATGTTCTCCCCGTGCCTGTGTGGGTTTTCTCCGGGTACTGCAGTTTCCTCCCACATTCCAAAAACATGCATGGCATGTTAATGGAACACTAGAAATTGTCCCGAGGTGTGAGTGTGAACGCAGATGGTTGTTCATCTATAGCAGGGGTGTCCAAACGTTTTGCAAAGAGGGCCAGATTTGGTAAAGTGAAAATATGCGAGGGCCAACTATTCAGCCTGACATTCTTTGAACCATTAAGATTAAATACAAATGAACTATTTTATGATTATATATTTATATTTATTGCAAATGGCAGACTTCATTTTTTCCAAACAAAATCACAGACCACAAAAAAATGAAAAAAAACCCACACACTTGGGGAGATTACAGACATCCAAGTAATTTGCAGAATTACGTGTTATTCACTATTAAATGCTCACTGTAAAATAAATTTAAGACAGTGATCACTGCATACTCAAAACTGTGGGTTTTACCATCACAAAAAAACAATTAACTGAGATTTAATAATTTTTTCAACTCAGAAATAAATAAACATCTTGCCTGCACGAATGTGAAGGGTGAAACTGGGATCTCGACTGCAGTATGTCGTCCAGGTCTGGCTCAAGAACAGTGGTTTTGGTGCGCAAGACATCACGCAGGTGAGAGTCACTTAGTCTCGTCCTCACGCGGCTCTTGTTCATGTTCATAACGGAGAATGTCTTCTCGCACAAGTATGTGGAGCCAAACAAGCGTGTGGAACCAACTTTCAGTTAAAGACTTAATGTGCATTATTCTAGATTGGGCGTTTTTAGAAATAAAAGACTTTTGACTTTATTAAAAAAAAAATCTATTTTCTGTATGAGGAAATTTCAGTATCAGGAAATTTTACTCTAGATCTAGAAGGAGTATCATGGGCAGGAGCTTCTGCAGCACAAAGGTATAATCCACTGTTGACAGCACTAGTGTCGACACGAGAACTAGGATAGTGACGTCACTGACTCACAAAGGATGACTTGGCTCAGAACATTAGTTCATAATTCTTCTCTGAAGTATGGATGACACATTCCAATGGACCCCGCATGCAACTTGATCCTAAAGTCAGTGTTTATTTTATCATCCACAGTCAGTGTTTCATGATATAAAATGCATCCATATTCAGAAAGTTTCTCAAGACACTCATAATACAAACTTGATCAAGTGTAAGTAAAACCAGCCTTTTGATGAGATTCATTTATTAGTTCATGCGATTTTATTATCTGTTGCTTTGCTTCTTCCGCATGCACTGATTTGCTAGCTAACAACCGATGATCAATTGTCTCCGATGGCCGACACATTTTGCAAACTGCGATTCATGGCTCATTTATTCACATCATATCGAATAAGCACAATGACTACACAAGATACCTTGTAATGACTGATGGATGTTTTTTTTTTTACACTTCCCATCCTGTTTGTACAAAGCAACATGCAGTAATTTGATGATTATGAGTAAAATATATGAACAATGATCTACTAACCCTGTAAAAAATGATCGCTGCAAATCCTCGAATACTTTAAGTCCTTTCGGTTGATTGCTGCTATCCATCGCCATCTTCAGTCAGCATTATACGCTTTGTAGGAGTTTCAACCATTTCGACAGGCGCAAATAGATATTTCACCGTCCGTCAAGGCAGAGGGGACATTCCTATGAAGGTTGTGATGTAAAGCGCAAAAGGTGAATAGTGTGAAAGTAGTGATTTTGATTGACATTGTAAGCATAAAATGCTCTTTTAAAGACAGACAGATTCTTTAAGAGTTTGCTTTCAGGTTCATTGTAAATTTGCTCATTAAGTACACAGTTATGATCAGTACATCCTGGTACAAGGTGGCCCGGTGGTCCAGTGGTTAGCGGCTTACCGTGTGAAATTTGTATGTTCTCCCCGTGCCTGTGTGGGTTTTCTCCGGGTACTGCAGTTTCCTCCCACATTCCAAAAACATGCATGGCATGTTAATGGAACACTAGAAATTGTCCCGAGGTGTGAGTGTGAACGCAGATGGTTGTTCATCTATAGCAGGGGTGTCCAAACGTTTTGCAAAGAGGGCCAGATTTGGTAAAGTGAAAATATGCGAGGGCCAACTATTCAGCCTGACATTCTTTGAACCATTAAGATTAAATACAAATGAACTATTTTATGATTATATATTTATATTTATTGCAAATGGCAGACTTCATTTTTTTCAAACAAAATCACAGACCACAAAAAAATGAAAAAAAACCCACACACTTGGGGAGATTACAGACATCCAAGTAATTTGCAGAATTACGTGTTATTCACTATTAAATGCTCACTGTAAAATAAATTTAAGACAGTGATCACTGCATACTCAAAATTGTGGGTTTTACCATCACAAAAAAACAATTAACTGAGATTTAATAATTTTTTCAACTCAGAAATAAATAAACATCTTGCCTGCACGAATGTGAAGGGTGAAACTGGGATCTCGACTGCAGTATGTCGTCCAGGTCTGGCTCAAGAACAGTGGTTTTGGTGCGCAAGACATCACGCAGGTGAGAGTCACTTAGTCTCGTCCTCACGCGGCTCTTGTTCATGTTCATAACGGAGAATGTCTTCTCGCACAAGTATGTGGAGCCAAACAAGCTCAGCATTTTCTTAGCAAATGTTCGCATTGCTTAGAACCTGCCTTCATCCAGCTGGCGGTAGAAGTCGACAAGAGGGAGCTGTTGGTGCCGACCGCGACACTCGGCGTCACACTGCAGCTCAACGAGCTCCAGCTGCAGGTGGTCTGGAGCGTCAGCAGGGTCCACAGAGAAAGGAGAGGAAAAAAGCATGATCTCCGTTTCAATAGCTGCAAAGTCTCGAAAGCGCTGTTGAAACTTCTCAGCCAGAGAGGAGATGTCTGCTGCGTACTTTGCCATTTGCGCACTTATATTTTTCTGTGGGAAACTGGTCATAATTTCCTGCAGCGATTGGGAAATGTGCAGTATTGGGCTGCTCCTGTGATAGGTGTCTTTGGAAAAGTTGTAGCTTAGTCCGAAATGCCTTGATGTGTGAATACAGTTGGCTTACCAGTGCATTTTGCCCTTGAAAGCTTGTGTTCAGCGCATTCAGATGTCGCGTTATGTCGACTAAAAATCCCAAATCAGCTAGCCAAATGGGATCAGAAAGTTG
>NW_017804803.1:156830-158345 GCF_001891065.2 Hippocampus comes
GTCCCGCCGATGCTGACCCCAATAGAACCCTTGGCACAGCTGTCGGAGGGTCTTTGTGCTGACAAAGTTTCCTGAGCCGGTGCTCCCGTGGCATGCTCTCAGCACCATCTCTCTTCCCCGGTGGCTGGTTCCTTCCAGGCACGCTGCAGCACGCCATCCTTTATGCGCAACACAGCAAAGTTGCTCCAAAAGCCTTTGGTGGCAACGAAGAGTCCCATCACGCCTTACCAGAGTGGCCTCCTGCCACTCTGGACCCACTGTCGCACAGGGATGAGATCACGGTCCTCTTCCTGCTTGGCGGCCCACTCTGCAGTGTCCACAGCCTCCAAGGTGCAGCATGATGGACCAGCAGCAGTCGCTTACCCACGCAGCTCCAACTCCCTGGCATCGGTATATATCAGGGGTGTCCAAACGTTTTGCAAAGAGGGCCACATTTGGTAAAGTGAAAATATGCGAGGGCCAACTATTCAGCCTGACATTCTTTGAACCATTAAGATTAAATACAAATGAACTATTTTATGATTATATATTTATATTTATTGCAAATGGCAGACTTCATTTTTTCCAAACAAAATCACAGACCACAAAAAATGAAAAAAAACCACACACTTGGGGAGATTACAGACATCCAAGTAATTTGCAGAATTACGTGTTATTCACTATTAAATGCTCACTGTAAAATAAATTTAAGACAGTGATCACTGCATACTCAAAACTGTGGGTTTTACCATCACAAAAAAACAATTAACTGAGATTTAATAATTTTTTCAACTCAGAAATAAATAAACATCTTGCCTGCACGAATGTGAAGGGTGAAACTGGGATCTCGACTGCAGTATGTCGTCCAGGTCTGGCTCAAGAACAGTGGTTTTGGTGCGCAAGACATCACGCAGGTGAGAGTCACTTAGTCTCGTCCTCACGCGGCTCTTGTTCATGTTCATAACGGAGAATGTCTTCTCGCACAAGTATGTGGAGCCAAACAAGCTCAGCATTTTCTTAGCAAATGTTCGCATTGCTTGGAACCTGCCTTCATCCAGCTGGCGGTAGAAGTCGACAAGAGGGAGCTGTTGGTGCCGACCGCGACACTCGGCGTCACACTGCAGCTCAACGAGCTCCAGCTGCAGGTGGTCTGGAGCGTCAGCAGGGTCCACAGAGAAAGGAGAGGAAAAAAGCATGATCTCCGTTTCAATAGCTGCAAAGTCTCGAAAGCGCTGTTGAAACTTCTCAGCCAGAGAGGAGATGTCTGCTGCGTACTTTGCCATTTGCGCACTTATATTTTTCTGTGGGAAACTGGTCATAATTTCCTGCAGCGATTGGGAAATGTGCAGTATTGGGCTGCTCCTGTGATAGGTGTCTTTGGAAAAGTTGTAGCTTAGTCCGAAATGCCTTGATGTGTGAATACAGTTGGCTTACCAGTGCATTTTGCCCTTGAAAGCTTGTGTTCAGCGCATTCAGATGTCGCGTTATGTCGACTAAAAATCCCAAATCAGCTAGCCAAATGGGATCAGAAAGTTG
>NW_017804803.1:159334-180877 GCF_001891065.2 Hippocampus comes
CCCGGGGGCCGAGGTGCTGCCAAAAGGCTACTCCCATCTTCTGGTGAAATGTAAAATATTTTTTTTTTTTTTGTACAAATTTATTTTATACTGTGGTCAACAGTACTGGCAGGCCGCAAAGTATTGATTTTATGACAGAGGCCGCGGGCCGGTAAATATTTGATCGCGGGCCGCATTTGGCCCCCGGGCCGGACTTTGGACACGCCTGATCTATAGGGTTCTTCACACGGCAACATTTGCTCCAGTGCTGCGCTGGGGCTACCCCAGCAGAGCGTTCACACGTGCAAAGTTACACCGGTGTAGCCCCTGAAAACAGCTTACTCCGGAGCAAATTTAACCCACCTCAGGGAGGTGGTTTAAAAATTTGCTCCGGAGCAAATGCTCGTTTGCGGGGCAGCACCGATGTAAAATGGTACGGTGTGAACGCTACAGGGTTAAAAATTTGCTCCGGAGCAAATGCTCGTTTGCGGGGGTGTTGCTTTCGTGCTCTGTTGTACTTCCGTTAACTGTTTGTCTAATAAGGACACAAGACTTGATGGCGTTTGACTGGTGCTTTAGTAGATTATAGAATGGCAACTGGCAATAACAGTAGCATGTGGCACCTTGCCTCTTGGGTTATACCATCTCAACTAGAACAGGGGCGATAGTCCACAAACATCATCTTTCCTTTTGTAGGAGACTGGACTGTTTCGGAGTTGTTTGTGTAGTTTGTTCCTCTGTTGTGTGTTCACAACCCCCCCATAGAATTTATTTTGTGATTTCCTCTCTTGATGTTCTGTTTGGCGCGTTATATGTTTGCTTTTCTGAGTGTCATTGAAGTCATCGTTAATTTACGTTTTCGGGGGCGGTCACTGAATGCCTCTCGAGCAGAAGGAATGGAGACCGAGAAGGAGAAGGACGTGCCTGTACAGTAGTTGCTTGAGTTGTGTATGTTTTAAAAACAACCAACGCGACAGCTCTTTGTTTTCTATCGTTTCGCTCCACTGCAGAAACTGCCGTGTGAACCCAAGTGAGGCTGCACCGGCGGCGCTGCACCGGTGCTAACATGCTCAGCAGCTTTGTACATGTGAACGCTCCACAAAATTTGCTCCGGTTTAAGATGTATCGCAACAAAATACACCGGTGCAGCACCGGCGCAAATGTGTGCTGTGTGAACACGCCTATTGTGTGCCCTGCGATTGGCTGACAAGCAGTTCAGGGTGTCCCCCGCCTACTGCCCGAAGACAGTAGGCTCAGATAGGCTCCAGCACGCCCCGCGACCCTTGTGAGGATAAAGCTGATCAAAAAATGGATGGATGGATGGATGGAGATTCTAGTACAGTATCAAGTGATCTAAGAACATTGCATTTGTGTGAAAATGTCAGAAAAATCACATGCAGCCAATTAAAGAAAAAAAACACCCAATACAAATCAAAACAACAGACACACACACGCACGCACAACGTGGTGATTGGCGAAATGAAAACCATTTGGAAAAAATGTCATTGAGGTCTGCGGGCCACTGTGAAGATGCAAAACACTGTTTTATTCTTTATTTGTCAGGTGATCGGACCCCTGCATGCAACATAGTCCTGGTAGGTCCATTCTGGACGCTGTTTGGCTGTTGCCAATGACTCGGACATACTGTGCCAGCCTGAAATACTGACGGCAGCTCACTGACAACTCACCGGATTGACAATCATATGACTTCAATGCACAGATTTACATAGCTTAGTCAAATTAATTGTATAATTATAGTGAGATACTGTTATACATAGTCATTAAATTCCAACTATAGGTACAAAGTCATTAACCAGTTGTGACTCTTTAATAAGGCACGACTCTTGTCCATGCTGGGACTGCAGGGCAATACCTTTTACATTTCTGATTTCATGTTTTAACAGATGGCGGGACAGCTGAACTAAACCTGAGCCATTCCTACAGTGCGTGGTGCAGCTGCGCGAACTGGGTGACTATATGATGATAAATAGAGTTACAGTGTTGTCATGCTGTTACTGCATATTCTTAAAACCAAACCCTTGACATTGATGTATTTTTGTGGTGACACAAACATTTATTTTGGCATACAATAAATTCTAAAAGACAGGAAAGCTTGTTCAATGAGGTTGTCATTTCATCCACTTTATTCTGTGCCAATTTTAGTATCAAGCCCCTGTGACGTGATGAGGTTATTTCAAATCATTCCGCACCCTGAAACACCACCAACATAACTCCAGTGGATACACACCAGGGACGTACTGGACAATGTACCCTCTAAGATGCGTGTGTGGCCAATTGCCCACTGCTCTCACCCTCTCCACACAAAAAAAATGTCGGCAGCGCATTAAAAGAGTAAATTTAAAATAATTATTAATTATTAATAACCTGAGAAAAAAGAAATTGAAAAAATATATTTGGCACATGTGATTGACGGAGCGGGAAAGAAAAATGCAACAACAAAAGACCGAAATGCAAGGCAAGCACACATGCCGTGTAATCATTATCACACACAAACATTGCTATGGGCATCCCTGCGGGACGGACGGACGGACAATTACGTACCAGGGACGGAATACCGATCTGTCCAAAAGTGCCCGCCCAAAATATTCCAGATTGAAACAACTCACTCAGCAAAGCAGTGTTGGTTGACCTAGCCTCATAAAGTCTTTCAGTTTTTCTTGAAAGTGAAACTTTAAACATCATTTGACATCATCCTCCATCGTAAATTAAGCTTCGGCTGCACATCGAGCTGAATCAATTAGAAGTGATAGTTGCTGAACCAGTGAGAGGACGAGCAAACTCATTTGCCACTCGAAATCTAAATCAGGATGTATTGTATTGTATTGTACTAGGACTGTGGGATGACCTTCCACAGGTAAATCTATAATCTGATTGGCTAAAAAAAGAACCAGAGATTTCAGTGGTTGTGTGTGTGTGTGTGTGTGTGTGTGTGTGTGTGTGTGTGTGTGTGTGTGTGGTCAACACCTGCACCTGAGGTCCCGAAGGCGTTGGATGAATTAATATGTACACGGCAACACATTGAAGTTGAAATTTGATTGGACAATAAATTTTTTTTAAAAACACACACACAAACTACCAGTCGGCCAAGACACACACTATGACAAGAAGATAAAAGACTGGGAAATGAATGATTACCACTTCATTTAAATTGTAAATGATAGGTCTGTGGTTTTGACAGTGTTTGGGCCTGCGGAGAAGACCCCACGGGCTCTTATATCTGTCAATCGATCAATAGGGTACACGTACATTGAGTCTTTCATTACCTACAAAATGCCTTTGGGGTCACTCTGCAAACATTTTCCTGTTCCGTCTCCCTCAGTGTCTGTCAGGCATTGTACCGGTTATTTTTATTATGTAATGTTGTGGTTCACTTTTCTATACTTGGATTACACTCAAGCATGTTCAAATGTTACTTTACTTGTAGAATAAATAAAGCTTTTCTGATGGTAGGAGTTGAACCTGATGGGTCCATCCATTTTCTCGAGTACATGTCCTCAATGGGGTCGACTCTGAGTTGGAACCTTAGGTGACTTTGGCAAGAGCCAGGATACATCCTGGTCAGGTCACCACCCAATCACACAATCAAAAAAAACATTCACACTCGCATTCATAGCTACGGGCAGGTTAGGGTCTTGAATTAACCTGCCAAGCATGTTTTGAGAATGGAACCTGAAGAAAGCCCGCGCAGTTTACTCAGAACCTCTGTGGCTGAAATAAATTAATTCCACTTTTACCCTCTGGGTTCTTTGATGGCTGTTTATGTTGACCTCGCCTCCTTTTAAAGCCATTTTAGCTGTTTTACTGCAAATGTTGTGAGTTCCTAAGGGCGGGGATTTTGTCTGATTTCCAACTTCAGATCTTCAAATATATCAATAACAAAACCCCATTAAAACTACCATTTTAAATTCATTGTAATTTAGTCGATTGAATGGCTGCGGGTTAATTTCCATTATTGTGAACTTTTGTTTTGAAATTTAAATCCCGAAGCACTACGTAAAGTACTTGGGGTCACTTTCCCAAAGAGTGTTCAACAAACTGTGTCTAATGCTGAACTTTGAGTTGATCTACTCTGCAATCGGAAACCTTGAATTTCTGGATCCAGAAAAGCGGATTTGGATCAGTTTAATCAACCCGGCGTGTCTTCACCAGGAGTTAAGCGCATGCACCACAACTATGAGAAGCCAGCATCAATGGATCTCCGATTCGATGAGTCACCATGGCAATGGGGAAGAGGAGGACTGCTTTCTTCACCCCACTAAACTGGAAATATTAATATGCTCTTGCAGCGAGTTTTAACACATTTTCAGGAAGAAGTGCAACACCGATGCAGCTGCTAAAGAGAGGGAGACGGCGTGGGAGAACACGGCTGTTCGGGTCAACGCCTAACTTTCAATGTAGTCCTTTGCAATCACAATAATACAGCAGGGGAAATTTGCTGCCGATTGATTTATTTCATTTTGGTGTAATCCTATGGGGGGTCAACACACTTGGCAACAGCTGAAGAAGAAATATAAAAACATTGTTCCAACATGTAAGACCTCAGCATGACACCCTTTTCTGCTGCCCTCCATAGAGTTGCCTTAATTAAATGCTCAGCTTTTCCAACATTGTACCCCCAAAAAAAAAAACAAACAAAAAAAAGAAACAGAGCAACACACACAATATCTGCCAGGATGTGAGAGCATGACTACAACTGGTAAGGTTGCAAATTTAAGGGCAGATTAGGTTGTGTATGTGGATGGATGATGGACATGAAACGGTACCACTCAAAAAGACAATTGTCTGAAAATGCTAAAACATTCGTGCACGGTTTGATAACCATCTCCCGATAAATTTTCAATTCTCTGCACAGTAATGCTGCACCTTCATCAATGTGATCATTATCAAAAGCACGTGCCATGTTTGTGTGCACATACTGCGCCTAATGGACCTCTCCGATGCTGAATGCTTTTTTTTTAATTAATGACAGACAGCCGAACTAGGATACGTCAAAACTCGCCTGCTGACTGAATGAATGAGGGAATGAAATGGAGCGCGTGGCTCTGAAAGAGGGCGGAAAGAGAGAGAAACTCAAGGTTCATTGAGAAAAGGTTCGGTTCATATTCTCTGTTACTGCAGTAACTGACCGAGAGATTAAGTCTCCTATTTCTCTGAAACAAGCTAGAGTTACCCACCTTTGTCTGGTTTGAGTTACCTCCATTTTTGAAACGGAAAACTCAGAGTTTCCCTCATTTTAGGGTGAACAGATTCGGAGTTATCACTAAATCTGCTTTGTGAAACGGCGCCCTGGTGAAGAAGTAAAAGAAACACCAACAACAATCACAAAGTTGAATCAACTTGTCAAGCTAATACAAAAGCTCACAATTGAGGACGTGCGTGTGCGTGCGTCAGCCCGAAATGATAGTCGGACAGTGCAACGGCCTCTGCGGAGAGCAGCTGTGATGAATGGATGCTATAAGGGAATTACATGCCATTATCACTGTGCGCTCTCTGCCTGACAACAAGGATTAAAGGCATACTACCACCACCACCACCGTCATCATCACCACAAGGAGAGCGACCTTCACCGCACAGCCGCAAACGCAACATTCACTTCTGCAATTTCAGGCGTTCCTCACTTCCCATTGCCCACATCCCGACAACCTCAAGAGACAGCCTTCGATACGCATGCTATGTCAGCAAGGCAGGTGCGGCGATGACGAGGACCAACAGGGCAGCCGCATCCGCCGCTATAGCTACTCGGGATCACTAACCTGTTTGTCCTTTTCCCAGCGTCTTCTCCAAGCGATAGGGTCCCACATAGTTGGCACAATGCCCACTGTTAGCCTCCTTGCCCGATGATGACATGTTGAGGCGTGAACTGATACGCGGGAGCGAGGGTATATTTCTTGTCCAACTTGGACACGTTTCTGGGGAGAGAACCGCAATCGTGCTGCGCAGTGGAGTTTGCCTCGGTCGGCGTGTCCGGAGGTACGCCCGCTTGCGTGTATATCCACGTCCCTTCCTTGCTGTCCTCGGATCTAGTCGTCCTCAAGGCGGTTCAGTTGAAGGTTTTCAACCGGAGTATCATGGCGGTACAGTCCGCGGAGCGGTGCGCTGCAGCGCCGTTGGGTGTGAACTGATGATGGGACAGCATCAACCGCCGTTGTCTCTGTAGCGCCCTACACCCCGATGTGAAAATGATGCTGTGTACTTCCGGCTGTTTCTTTCAAAATAAAAGCTTTAAACGTCCCTCAGTCGCAGGCAACCAGCCCAGGACAATTTTGCTCTCGTTTTCAAAGGAGCGCCACACGTTTTTGCTTGGTTGTCTTTTTTCGCCGAAGCACTTTGCCAAGCGCAAAATCACGTGGAGGAAGTCACCTTTGCAAACGTTCATCTCCGCATATGAAATGGACATCTCACAAAAATAGACAACATTTTCAGTTAATGCATGTTTACTTTCATGCTGGGATGAGTGAAAAAGTGGCATAATAAAATGTATGTTCTTGTTTTTGTAGTTGTCGTTTGTTGTTGTTCTCAATGTTGTTATCACTGTAAGACAGTGGTCCCCAAACTTTTTCCTGTGAGGGCCACATAACTTTAATTTTCTCTGATGAGGCCGGGGTCAGTTTGTAACAGAAAAAGTGTGACTGCAAGAGTCCCTAAACATAAAAATGTATTGTTTTCCAGAAACCCACACAAAATCAAATGACTTTTTTTATTAATAATAACACTATTAATGAAATAAATAATGACGAAATAACCCTCCCCGAGTTCTTCACAGAAAAAAAGGCACGAAATAAATTACACGATTTATGAAATAAATAATCAACTTTGCTCTGATGAAGTTTATGCATGACAACACAACATTCATGACAGAATCACAAGTCAATACTTGTGCTTGCTGGTGAATTAGGCAGTGAATTTCAAACCCCGTTCTTCCATCTCCCGATTCATGCGTCCTATTCGACTCCCGAGATGCGCCCACCATACTCTGAGCCCCGTCAGTTGTGTTGCTGGCCAGCTTTGACCAGCCCAGGTCTAACTCTTCCATAGTTTGGTGCACTTTGCCGAAAATATCCTCCCCCATCGTAGTCCCTTTGAGACTTTGGAAGGCTGCCAGCTCCTCGCACATTTCAAAGTTTGCGCTAACTCCACGAAAAAAAATTTGCAGTTGCGCTATGTCCTGCACATCCGTGATCTCATCCAGTGTTAATCAAAATTATTCAAATTCTTTCGTCTTCTGCTGCAGATGGGCATATACATGACCCGTGATTTCTTCGATACGTCTGGCGATTGTACTAGCTGATAGACTCGCGATATTAAAGACGTCTTTCTTCTTGGGACACACGACCTCCGCGACAGCATTTATGCATTTATTGACAAACTCCATCAGTAAAAGGTTTAGCGCTGCTTGCTATCAGTTGAGCAAACCGAAAGCTAACCCGAACAGATGGCTGGTTCAGCTGAGCCTGGCGTACAAATGTATTTTGCTGAGCTAACATTTTAGGTTTGACAGTTTGCTCGCATTTGTCCTTGCAGGATCTCGTACTTGTTGTTGTGACGGGATTCATAGTGTCCCCGCAGATTGCATTCTTTAAATCTCGCCACCACCTCCTGACAGATGACACAGCCAGCCGTTTCTTTGCATTGAACAAAAAAATAATAATAATAATAATAGTTTCTCCACTTTGGGTTAAATTCCCTGTATTCTGAATCATTTTTCGCCACCTTTTTGCCATGAATACGTTCTCTTTGAGAGGGGCGGGTCTAGGATTTTTTTTCTGGGGTTGCCAGATAATGGCACAGACTGCAGAAGGATGGAACAAATGTCACGTTATAGGTGTTTATGAAATTGTTACTAACTAATAGTTAATAATGAAAATAGTTCAGAACTAAGGAATATTTTATTACAAAAGCCCAACTTGATGATAAACTACAAATGCACATAGATGAAAAATAAATCAAAAGACTCTCTGGTCTTGTTCAGGGGGGCCGAACCAAATGTGGAGGCGGGCCGGATCTGGCCCGCGGGCCGTAGTTTGGTGACCAGTGCTGTCAGGCATTGAAGATGAGCCTGTGTCAGTCGCTTGAAGTGTTGAATCATACAACTTTAATCTGTTTATTTGTTTTTGGTCAAGGCTCAAAATCCTTTTTGTGAAATTCTCTGAATACTATTTCTGTGGAACACTGTATGGTGCAGATTGTCCTGTGGATACAGTTTTATTGTTCCAGAATTGAAGCATTGAGATGTGCTACTTTCCTATTTCTGAGGTCATTACCAGGCAGATAACTTACAAGCGCCAGCTTCATTTGCAGATTTTGCTTACACATGTGAAATAATAAAATAGGCCCCCCAGGCAGAGATAAATAAGCGCATACAATTTAATTAAATGTTTTTATATGTACTTTGACTGGTGCATTCACCCACATTCATAAGCAATCCTGACATGTTTCACAACTCAAAACCAATGTAAATTCTGCCAACTCGCATCTCTTTCTAAGGTGTTGTGTCACCCTGGCCATGCATTGAAATATTTCTGGTGATGCCCCTGCTCACACCCCTTCTACCGCAAGCAACAAAGAACTCCAACGGTGGGTCGGACAAACAGCAATTTGCATTCACGTCGTGTGGTTGACCTGCTGGTTGTGTTCGATGGACCGATACAGTTTCCAAACCAAGGCTGAGACGGCCTTTTGTATATTTGTCAAGTTCCAAGTGAAGTTCTTGTCGACTGTTTGGGCAAACGCAGATGATACATGACATACGTTAGCTGTTGCTTTTTCATAGTCCATCCATCCATTTTCTAAAGTGCTTATCATTACCAGGCTTGGCTCGAGCTTATTCGTAGGATAATTATAGATTTCTGTCATGCTTCATGTAACACAGTCACTTTAGAAATTTTGCATCTGTGTGGGGCTGCAGAGACTTTGTATGCAGTCATGTGACTGCCTGGCTTCTTACAATAAGCAGGGGTCTGTTTCACAAAGCATATTTAGTAATAACTCTGAATTGGTCAACCCTAAAGTGAAGGAAACACAAAGTTTTCCGTTAAAAAATGGGAGGAACTCTCATCGAATCGGGGATCCTTCTATGCTGGCTTTTCATAGTTGTGGTGCACGCGCTTAACTTCAGATGTAGACTGATTTGATTAAACTGTTTCAAATCCACTGTTCTGAAACCGGAAAACTCAAGGTTCACTATCTCAACTCACAGGTCAACATTAGAAACAGAGTTTGTTGAACACACTATTTGTAAAACAGACCCCTGGAGTTAAAAAAACAAAAAATCTCATGTTGGATGGATGATACAGGATTATGTGACAGGAAGACTCTCTTCCAAACCAAAAATTCCATGTGTTCAAGTAGAGTTGCAGTTGATAAAAAAAAATATCAAAAAAATTACTTATGAGATTGGGCTTACCTCAAATGACATGTCATGATATAAAAATACACACACACCAAAAAAAAAACAAAAAAAAAAAAACAGTTGTAGGCAGTAATGAGTACAAATCTTTTGTTACTCTCCGTGGTGGTTTGAGCCCAATTTCACTGAGTGGGCCTCGCTGGGGCCAGGGGTTTTGTTTGAGCGGCACATTCAACTTGTTTCTAGCTAACATCCGTTAACCTCACCACCAAACATGCCCACATCAGTAGACCGGGTTGGTGAAATGTTGGATATTCATTTGCATTGTTTTTTGTCGAGAGTTAAAAATAGAGAGATTAAAAAAAACAAATTTCTTCTGTTTCAGCACAAACAATATGAGGTCAATCTCTAGACAGAGCCCGATGAAGGCCAGAGAGAGAGAGACTGGGGACTTTGGAGACACGAGCTTTCAGAGAGAACACAGAGTAGGAAAGAGACACGGAAGAGGCAGACAACGATTATCAGTGTGAGATGTTGAGTATACTCTATCGGTTATGTGTTATACTACTGTCGCAAGTCCTAGTTTTATCACAGAGGGCCAAATTCACAAAAGGATCGCATGGCTTTTGGTTAGCGCTAACTGAAAAAAATGGAGCAAACAAATAGCATCTAATCAACAAAGCACGTGCAGATGGTGAAATGCGTCACTAATTGGGATGCCAAGGAGAATGCGTCTCTGTGCAACGGTGGTATTTGCACATAGTTAAATGAGGTAATATGCCTAAATTTGGCAGAGAAATTACCCACCTTTATGCAAATGAGTCTAATTGATAAGCAACGTCTAATTCCCGAACATCATCGCTAATAGCTGCATACAGTTTTGGGGCTGCAAAGAACGTGTGGGGTTTGCATGTTCCCCCTGTGCCTGCATGGGTTTTCTCCAGGTACTCCAGTTTTCTCCCACATTGTAAAATCATGCATGGCAGGTTAATGGACACAAAATTGTCACCAAAGGTTTTGCAATCCTACCTAAGCTATCGGTGCATTTTGTTTTCATAGTTTGACCAGTGATTTTTTTTTTCCTTCACAGTATGAGTACTGTACGAGTTAATATATGAGGTCAACTATTTTTGTGTGCACAGAATTAGTTTGTTTGGTTGATGTTGTACTGTACCGTGCTCACTAAGACATCTGTACTTAGTCTGAGCTAGACAGCGAGATCAACTTTGAATGTTATGACTTATAGTTGGCAGCTTCAATGAACAGCCTGAACATCAGACAGATCATTTGTCTCCATTTGTTAGTAATTAAAGTAAATAAAAGAGACAAATTAGTTTCATTCTTGTTTTATTGTAAAAAAAAAAAAAAAACTGCATGCAATATTTTTTCTACTTTCGTACGCTTTTTTTAATTGGTGTATGTTGAAGATTAAAATTGCTGTATTTCAGCTGCATTTTTTTTTCGGAACACAGTTGTCAAATAAGCAAACAGGTGTGCACAAACACATTCGCTTGGATGTTAGGATGCATGATTCATTTCAGGTCAAGATATGAATGGGAAAGAGTGACATCATCAATCAAACCACATTTCCAAATGTGAAAAACATAAAAACTAAGTTTACAAAGTGTTACAAGGACTCCAAGAAAATATCCAGATAATGCGGTCATATTTTCATGTAAAAATGTAACAGACTGTCTCAATGCAAGTATGTACGGACTGTTGATTTGTAAAATTACTCATTTGATCAGTTTAGGGTAATTTGATAATTAATTGAAGTTTGGATTATTTATATCTCAGTGTGTTTTGTGTGTGCATGTGCGTGCGTGGGTGCGAGAAAGAGAGAGAGAGAACTGGAGAGAAAAAAGAAAATAAAGTGAGAGAGCAGTAATGAGAGAGAGGGTGAGGGAGAGGGTGTGGCAGGAGAGATAGTGGGTGGGAGTGAGAAAGAGAGCGAAATATATATATATATATATATATATACATATAGAGAGAGAGAGAGAGAGAGAGAGAGAGAGAGAGAGAGAGAGAGAGAGAGAGAGAGAGAGAGATTGGTCACATTTACTGGATTTGGCAGTTGGTGAGAACATTGAGCTATATGTCTCCTCCACAACAAAAGGCAACACACTTTATGGCAGATGGATCCCGGGTCCTGCTACCACCCTCTCTCTCCCCCAACCCCATCTGCCTCCCTCTTATCTACTCACAAATCCCCCCCCCCCCCCACGACCACCCCTACAACTGTATCCCAAACAAAGACGGGGCCACCATAGTATTATGTCAGACCCAGTTGCCAAGAGACAGCTTCTACCCAAATGATTTCCTTTTAATTTAAAGTGACGCCAACAACACCAGTAACACTCCCCCCACAACAGCCACCCAAAATGTGAGCTGGGGGGAGGTTGTGACCCTCATGCACTGATCAATTTTGAGTTTTCTCCTCAATTCAGGACTCCATGGTGTTCACCCTCGATGGTTTGAATGGCTCATAGATAGTAGCAGATAGTAAATGCAGCAGTGGTGGATGCTGGTCTGTCAAGGAGGGGAAGCTCAATTTCGGGCTATATCATAAAATGTGTCCGTTTATTTATACGTGAATTCTACTCTCCGTTCCTTTTCAAGAAAATGATCTGTGACCCTGTCATACCAACAAGGCGTCTTTTCCACGTCATGTAGAGAAATAAAAAAATAAAAGACAATTGCAACATTCAAACCTGTATGGGTGCAACAGTGTGTAAAATGGAGAGATTATGTTAAACACTAGATTGTAGGTTAAAAGCAGATCCAAACAGCTGGGTTTTTAGTGGCGTTTTAAAAGAGGGGAGTATGTGAGTGTATCTGACATGATGAGGGAGATAGTTCCATAGGGAGGGGGCGGCGATAGAGAAGGCTCTGTCTCCCCAGGTCCGGTGCTCGGTTCGAATGGGAGGGGTGAGGAGGTTGACATCTAAGATTGCAGGTGCGGGTATGATGATGAAGGAGGTCAGTGACGTAGAAAGTGGCAAGGTTGTGAAGGGCCTTGACGGTGATGAGAAGAATTTTAAACTAGATTTGTTGTGGGATGGGGAGCCAGTGTAGGTGTTGGAGGACTGGGTGATATGGTCTCTGGTGCGGGTGCGTGTGAGGAGATGTATTGAAGTTTGTTGAGAGCTTTGATGGGTAAGACTGGTCAAACAACACGGATGATCTGATCAGGAAGGGGCAGAGCCGGCTCTTCCTACTGAGAAAACCGAGGTCTTTTGCAGTTCAGGGGTCACTCCTTGAAATCTTCCATGACTCTGTGGTGGCCATTCTCTCATTCCTACAGGCATTCGGCCATTCATTATGGCATAGTCTGCTGCTCAGGCAGCATCTCAGCCTGGGACAGAAAGAGACTGGACTGACAGGTCAGGAGGGCCAGCTCTGTCCTGGGCTGCTCCCTGGACACTCTGGAGGAGGTGGGCAACGGGCTAGCTAAGCTAACAGCTGTGATGGACAGGCCCTCCCACCTACTCCAGGCCACCCTGACAGCACTGCGCAGCTCCTTCAGCCAGAGACTAATAACCCGCGTTGCAAGAAGGAGAGGTACCACCACTCGTTCTTGCCGACTGCTGTCAGGCATTGAATAGACGGTCCTGAAAACTTGGACTCACTCCCACTCATCCATTTTTAATATGCAAATATTTGTTTTATATTTTATATTTATATTTGTTTATAAACTTTTTGTCTTCTAATTTCTCCCTTTCATAATTTTGCTGCTGTAAATTTGGAATTTCTCCATTGTGAGAAAAAAATTAAGGTTTTTCTTATCTTATTTTAAGCCGCAGAGGATACTATTGCGGTTGTCGAGTCCTGAGGTGATAAATCAGTGTTTCAGCAGCTGAGGTGGAGAGAGAGGGGCAAATACGGACAATATTTTTGAGGTGAACGAAAGCAGTTTTGTTGATGTGATTGATAGGGGTTTCAAATGAAAGTGATTGATCAAAATGGACGGCAAGGTTACTGATATAGGTAGAGGTGGGAATGGTAGCGCTGACAATAGAAAATGAGAAGTCAGGGCCGGATGTGTGAAGTGATTTCGGGCCGATGATGATGATTTCTGACTTGCGATTGAGTTTGAGGAATTTGGTCTGCATCCATTTTTTAATGTCTAAAAGGCAGTTGATGATGGTAGAGTGAGTGGCAGCAGAAATGGATTTGGTGGGGATGTAGCGCTGGATGTCATCGTCATAGCAGTGAAAATCAATATCATGGTGGCATATAATGTTACCATGGGGAAGCATGTGAAGGATAAAGAGGAAGGGGCCAAGTGCTGATACTTGGGGGACACCTTGTGGGACAGGGAATGTCTTGGACTGAGATTTATTGATGCTCATGAACTGGTGACGGTCGGTGAGGTATGATTTCAACCAGGAGAGAGCAGCGCCAGTGATGATAAGAGAGGACTCAAGACGGGTGAGGAGGATGGAGTAATTTATGGTTTCAAAAGCAGCACTGAGGTCAAGTAAGATGAGAATGTTTAGGGAGTGGGTGTCAGAGGAGAGGAGGAGGTCATTGATGACTTTAAAACCCGGGTGTTACAATTTCTACAATTTTTGTAGATTTTTGCGTATTGTCATCTTTAAATCAGAGACAAAGCATAAAAATTGTGTGATATGAAATATTCCAATTCATGTTTTATATCCTGTATATAGATCTATTTTTATGTTTTGGTCATAGCACAGTACCGCTTTTATTGTCCATAGAGGGCAAAAATACAAAGAAAACAATAAGAAGTATATGTGTATGTATAGCGCTGATGCCACTGAACATCTCAAGTGGTTGGAAGTAAAATAAATATTCAGGAATAATACTTTTACAATTTTTGTAAAATTGTATGTTGCGTTATTTAAACTTATTCACATCAACTGCAGCACGAGTTAAGAATAGGTGTTTCTGTGCTGTGATGGGATCTGAAGCCGGATTGAAATAAGATAAGATAAGAAAACCTTTATTAGTCTCGCAATGGAGAAATTCCCAATTCATGGATCGTAGAGATTATTTCTTTAAGGACAGGTGTAACAGAGGTGAGTTTAAGGGCAGAGAGGACAAGCCTAGTGGACAGGGAAGAGTTAATTCCAGAGAGAATAAGTGGGGTGAGAGTAGGGAGACAGTCTTTGACTAGTGTGGGGGGTGGGATAGGGTCGAGGTTGCAGGTGGTGGTCTTTATGCCGGAGAATAATTTACCAAGTTCAAGTGGGGAGAACTGGGTGAGTGACTGGCCAGTTAGTGGAGGAGTGACAGATTGTAGGTTGGGGGTGGAGAAAGTGGAAGTGGGCAGTTGGGTGTGGATGTTGTCAATTTTTGCTCATTGGACTGAAAGAAAGAAGTTACATTTGTCAGGTGAGAAGGAGTGGAAATTGTTGTCCAGGGGTTTGAGGAGCTTATTAATTGTGGAAATGACAGCCTTGGGGTTGTGGGAGTCAGAGTGGATGAGGCTGGAGTAGTGTAGAGCAGGGGTCCCCAACCGCCGGTCCGCGGACCGGTACCGGTCCGCAGGGCATTTGGTACCGGGCCGCACAGAAAGAACTTGCCTTAATTCCGTTTTATTTCGGAATACGAAAGATGTTTTATTTTGAAAAATTACCGGATTCTCCGTTACATCCGTCTGTGTCACGCTTGACACACGTCAAGCCACGCTTTCCCCCGTCACGTGACCGATTCCGCTTAAAAACAAAACACCAGAGCTCGCAAAATGAGTAAAAAAACTGCTGGAGATCAAATGACAGCGGCCTTAAAAGTACGTTCGAGACAACTGGATTAAAGTTATGGCTGAATATTCTGAGATTGCCACAGTAGCACTGTTGCTATTTCCGACATGCTACCTGTGTGAGGCGGGGCTTTTCTGCAGCAACGGCGACTAAAACAAAATTACGAAGTAAACTTGACGCAAAACACACACTTGAGGTGTCATTGTCTCCTATTACCCCGAGATGGGACCGTCTGGTTGCAGAAAATCAAGCTCGGGGCTGTGGTGAGTGGTCATTTTCATGCACTTTGAATTTGCATTGTATCGTATTTTGAAGGCATTAAACATTACCATAGCGATCAGAGTGTTGCGGCCAGATTAGACGCTCCTTGTGTTTATTATTATATTTCGAAAACACCACAGTTTTCATGCAGCTCATACCATATTATTTTGTTGTATTATTTCCGCCACACCTTAAATGCTGGTCCCTGAAAATATTGTCTGACATAAACCGGTCCGTGGTGCAAAAAAGGTTGGGGACCCCTGGTGTAGAGGGCCTTTTTATATTGCTGAATGTAGTCCCTATCGGCCGGGAATCGGCAACACTCGATTCGAAACACGACTCTTTAGTGCTATCTAGTGGCTCCCTGGAGGTTAAAAACATTTTGAAAATGGAAAAAGATGTGGGAGGGATTTTTTTTTGTTTGTTTTAAATAAGGTTTCTGTCGGAGTAAAACAGGCACAAACATTCTGAACGTTTCCCAATGCTGTAAAAATGTGTAACATAAATATTACATTTCAATGTTTCTGTCAACGAAGATTTGCGTCATAGCCTGCCACACACGTTTCTATTAGCAGGGCGGATGCAAGGCAGGTAGGTGGCTGTTGCAAAAAAATATATAAGTAAATAAAAATAAAAAACAGCGTTTCATGTACAATTCACTGAGAGTACTGGCAAAGAGAACCTGGAGGGCCGTGAAAAGCATTTTAAAACGGTACACGTGGGGCTACGACAGTCAAAAAAAGCTGCAAAAGTAGATCCCATGCCTCCGCGTAAGTAGGCATGCGTCTGTAAATGTGTTGTATATGCGCGGGTCGATGGCGGTAGGTTGGTTAAACGAAAAGTAGATCTTCGGTCAAAAAAGGTTGGGCACCCCTGCTCTACAGAATGCACTGTACAGAAAAAAAACATTTAATCATGAAGGCTCATCGTGTAATTGTAGCAAACTTAGTCATTTTGATAGTAGGCTAATATAGCTCATATTGATATAGGTACATGTTGCAGCTCCGAAAATAGGAGAGCTGTGGTGTTGGTTTTTTAAAACGTACACTCTATTTATGCTTTGAACAGTCTCGACAAACAAAGACACGTCTGCATCCGACTCCGTGCCTTCTCTCCTCTCGTTCGACTCGAGAGGCGTTCAAAGACAGCCTCCGAAAAAGGGAATTTAATGGTCACTTCAATGACACTCAGAAAAGCGAAAATAATGCACCAAAACAGAAAATCAAGCGAGGAAATAACAAAATAAATTCTATGGGGGCGTTTGTGAACACACAACAAAGGAATGAATAACATAATCAATTCTGCGACAGTCCAGTCTCCTTCATCCATACAGCATGTGTTTCTCTAATTGTAAGTTTTATCGAAGGCTTTTATTTTTTTGCGGCTCCAGACATATTTATTTGGGTTTTTTTTGGTCCTATATGGCTCTTTCAACATTTTGGGTTGCCGACCCCTGGGTTAGTGCATAAGGTAGTTGTCTTTTGATAAAGATTGCAAGACCTCCACCTCTCGCTTCTCCAGGAATTTCCCTGTCTTGGCGAATTGCGACGTAGTTCCAGAAGCTGGGCATGGAATCGGTTGGTAGGAGCTTTGTTTCTTGGATACAGGCTGCAGTGAAACTCCTCTACAACGAAATCATGTTTGCAGCAAGACATTTTTCACAACAGGGGGTTTTTCACTGTAGCAAATTTGATCTCAGATGTAAGCACGCACACACCCACACACACAAACGTTTGTGTACTCTATTTTTATTCCAATAGTACATAAGTATGAGCACACACTTATTTGACACTTCATATTGTCAGTGTAGAAAGAAAAAAAGCAAAGAAATTGCGAAATTTAAGATCAGCATTCACTTTCACTTACATCCATTTCTTGGATAATGTCTTTTATTTTGCTTGCGACGTCTTTCATTTTGATCACTTTTACCCTCTTTTCCAGCATCAGAGCTCTTCTTGTCTTAACTGCTTGACATCCAAAGGTCCGTTTTGTAGCCATTTTGGCAATGCAACGTCCATGCTCGTCTGAATCTAACAATAACAAATACTTCCTGGACCCGGTGGCTTTTCTTTCCACCATCTCACCGTCTCGAACTCGACCTCCCCTCGATCGCCACCCAAGACAGCGTTGCTCAGCTGATGTCATGCAATGAACTTTTAAGACAGCCATGGGACGCTTCGTAGTCCTCGATGGCCATAGTTAGCTCTTGAAGGCTAAAAACCTTACGCTAACTGGAGCGCTTCTCTCTCATTAGCGCTCCAGTTAGCGTAAGGTTTTTAGCATGATAACAAGTAAAGCATTTGAGGAAACGTTCGTTTATTTGAATGTCCGTCGAGCCATAAGCAATTTACTCTGAGCAACTCATCGGATGCTATGGATATAGCTTCAGTATCTACACACATAGACAGTGAGGTCCCTCTTGGCCAATCGGAGGCCAGGATGATGCTCGGTAAGCCAATGGCAGAGCAGCTATGAGTATGTTGCGTTCAGGAAACTCGCAGCTGTGACCGAAATAAACATCGTTCACTATGTAAACCAGTGTGGTGGTTGCTGTTGCCGTTTCTGAACGAAGCAGTAGAGGTCGCTGTTGGATTAGACTTCGTTGTCGTGAATGTCTTCACGAGGCTGGAGCAGAGAAAATGATTTCGTATAACGCAACAGGGTTTTTTTTCGTCGTATGGGGGGCAGGAGAATGGGAATGGTGTTAATGTATGAAGATTTTTTCACATTAGGGGGTATTTTCGCCCATGTACGTCAGGCGATGTACATCAGGCGCCGACAGGTATGGCAGCCTCGCTTACACGCTCCCTCGTATTATCCCTGTTTTTGTCATTTTTGTTAGTTTTTGGCGACCCTGAGCGGCTTACTTACGCGAGGGAAAAGTTGCTTACCATTGGGGAGTCTACGCTCGGACTTTTTTCACCAGCACACGAAAATCCACAAGGTTTTTCGGAGCTAATCGCGAGCAGAGTGGCTGCGCTGTACAGAGCATGGAAACGCTGCCGGAGGGGGGGAAGCGAGCCGGCGTGCTAGTCAAGCTCTGGCAGCGTGGATTTCCAACCCCGCTCCCATCGATCCATCTTGGTAATCTACGATCTCTGCCAAACAAGATGGATTAACTTCTTCTCCTCACAAAGACCAATAAAACCTTTGCACGTTCTGCTGCGCTCTGCTTCACTGAAATCTGGCTCAGTGACCGCCACCTGGATTCCGCGCTACATCTACCCGGATTTGCTTCTATATCAACGAAGAATGGTGCACTGACAAAGCTCGACGCACACTGCAGCCCGGATCTGGAGTCGCTGTCTTTAAACTGCAAGCCATTCTACCGCCACCTGAGTTCACCTCCTTTTTACTAGTCGGTGTTTACATTGTGCCACAAGCTAACGCTAACACAGCGATACAAACGCGAGCTGAACAAGTAAACAAACTCGAACTAAAATACCCAGAGTCACCCCTGATCATTTTGGGCGATTTTAATAGAGCACATCTTAACCGTGAACTTCCCAGATATAAGCAGCACATCGACTGTTTCACCAGAGAAGGCAACATTCTAGACCACTGCTATACAACAATCAAAAATTCATACCGATCGATCACCCGTGCAGCATTGGGTCTTTGTGACCACAATTTAATCCACTTAATACCTACATACAGACAGAAACTCAAATGTGTTAAAATGGTTGTTAAGACTGTGAAAAAATGGACAGATGAAGCAAAGCTAGCTCTACAAGAATGCTTGATTGGGGCGTCTTTGAAACTTCATCGGGGACACTGGATGATACACAGACATGCACAAGAGGCCGCATTTAGAAGTGGAGATCACTTTAGCGCTGCTTGATACTTTGCACATTGTCTCACAGTTGTCATTGGGTGGTACCACCGCACTACGGTTCACTTACATTACGAAATGTCCTTCCATAGCTATTTGTCATATCCTTGTTTATGATGATACTAATGCAGCGTGTTATACCGGAGACAAATTCCTTGTGTGTTCTACATACTTGGCCAATAAAGATGATTCTGATTCTGATGTAGGTTTCGTTCTAGAGAAGTTTCACTGTATATCGATATTCCTTTCTTCTAAAATATCCTTGAAGAGTTTCACCTCTCGCATTAATCCGTTCGCATTCCATTGCATGATGTTGATTTGAGATTGTAGTTGATGTGCAGCATTCACTTTCATCGAGTAAGTTGTGTCAGCTGGTGTATCGGTACTCTCTCCAGCCATTCTACATTATTGACATTTCCAGTCTACATCGGCTTTACACCGTTCAGCTTGTCGTCTTGTGTTGGTGACACATTTTATATGACTGTGCCCTTTGCAACTTGCGCATATCAATTGGTTAGCACCTTGTCTGATCTTTTCTTTACATTTTTTACAATTCGTTGTCATTCACTCGCTATTTGGGACTGGCTGTTCACTTCTGTTTTTTTACCTCGTTTAACTTTCTTTGGCAGTTTCGAAACTTCCATGATTATTGGTCATCTGGTTTATTACCTTCTCTTCGGGCGCAGCTAGCATGAAAATGAAGTTGACAGTCTTTGCAGGTAACTCTATTCTTAATACCCGTATTTTCCGCACTATAAGGCGCACCTAAAAGTCTTCCATTTTCTTAAAAGCTCACGGCGCGCCTTAAAATCCGATGCGCCTTGTGTATGGCCATTACGGTAATATGTTTTTAAAGTTGGCGGCGCGGCTACCCGCAGCGGCTTCTCTCTCTCCCCCTGCAAATCAGTGTTCTTCGTGTTCTTTGTGTTCCTTGTTTTCACTGTGTTGCGCACTAAGGTGCGCATACCCTCGTGAGTTTCTGCTCGCCATCGGCAGAACTACAAAAACGAGTCCAATGAAGGCGGAAAAACTGCTTGACTGCGGTCTGCTACGTGACTGCGGTCTGCCGCGGAGGCCTGCTTAATCACCGACCCCCACTCCTGCAATCAGCCCGCAGTGGGAAGTGCCACGGACAGAATCTAAGGAAGCAGAAGACGGGGAAGCGTGGAGGTATCCGGGCTAGGCTAGCAGCTAGCCCTCATCGACTGGCTATCCCGACCATCACGCTGGCCAACGTACGCTCGCCGGACAACAAATTGGACTATATCCGCTTACTTCGGACATCTCGCAAAACCGCGAGTGACTGCTGCGTCTTTGTTTTCGTGGAGACATGGCTCAACGACAGTGTCCCGGACTGGGCTATTCGGCGAGCCGGGCTAACGTGCTACCGAGCAGACAGAGAGCTTGTCGAGGGGGGTAAGACTTGCGGCGGGGGACTCTGTGTTTACATCAACGATGCCTGGTGCCGAGACGCTGTTGTGGTTTGCAAGCGCTGCTCACCAACGGTGGAGTTTATGATTATCAAATGCCGGCCATTCTACCTGCCGAGGGAATTTAGTGCCATATTGCTGGTAGCTATATACATTCCCCCTGGCTCAACCAACAGCAGGAGTATGGTCCTGTCTGAACTCCATCAGTACATCAGTGAGCAGCAGACAGCCCACCCCGAGGCCTTTCTCATCTTGGCTGGAGATTTCAATCATGCAAACCCCAAGAGCGTGCTTCCACAACTCCAGGGCCACATCAACTTTCCCACAAGAGGCACAAATATTCTGGACAATGTCTACACTACAATCAGAGGATCCTACAAAGTCCTCCCCCTCCCCCACCTTGGTGCCTCAGATCACACCACTGTGATGCTAATACAGCCATGTCATGCCAGCATACAGGCCACTGGTGAAAGTTGTCAAACCAGTGAGGAAGCAAGTACGAGTGTGGCCTGAGAGGTCCACAGAAGCACTCCAAAGGGGTGTTCACACGACAACATTTGGTCCGACACTGCACCGGCGCTGCGCCAGTAGAGCGTTCACACGTGCAAATTTGCTCCGGCGTAGCGCCGCAAAACAGCTTACACCGCATCCAATTTGATCCACCTCGGGGAGGTGGTTTAAAAATTTGCTCCAGAGCAAATGCTCGTTTGCGGCGCAGCACCGATGTAAATTTGCATGTGTGAACGCTACAATTTGCTCTGGAGCAAATGCTCGTTTGCGAGGGGGGAGTAGCCTCGCTACGCATGAGAAGAGTTGATTACGTACGGCGAGAATACGTTGCTTTCGTGCTCTGTCAGACTTCCGTCATGTGTTTGTTTAATAACGACACATGACAAGGCTGGTAACAGTAGCAAAGCACCTCTTGGGTGCTCAACTAGAACGGGGGAT
>NW_017804803.1:180896-188089 GCF_001891065.2 Hippocampus comes
CATCTTTCCTTTTGTAGGAGCCTGGACTGTCTCAGAGTTGTTTGTGTAGTTTGTTCCTTTGTTGTGTGTTGACAACCCCCCGCACCCCCCATAGAATATTTCGTGATTTTATCTCTTGATTTTTCTGTTTGGCGCATTACATTTTTGCTTTTCTGAGTGCCATTGAAGTCATCGTTGATTTACGTGATCAGGGGGTGGTCACTCTCAAGCAGAAGGCACGGAGACCGAGAAGGAGAAGGACGTGCCTGTACTGTAGTTACTTGAGTTGTGTATACGTCTAAAAAAGAACCAACACGACAGCTCATTTGTTTTCTGTCGTTTTGCTCCGCTGCAGAAACTGCTGTGTGAACGCAAGTGGAGCTGGACCGACGCTGTGCCGGTGCTGCCACGCTCAGCGGCTTTGTACGTGTGAACGCTCCACAATATTTGCTCCGGTGTAAACTATATCGCAACAAAATATATCGGTGCAGCGCCGGATCAAATGTGTGCCGTGTGAACACCCCTAAAGACATAAACATTTGCGCTCACAATTCCACTTAGGGACAATTTCGAGAGTTACATTAACCTGCCATGCTTGTTTTCGGAATATGGGAAGAAACCAATGTACCCGGAGAAAACCCACACAGGCCCGGGGAGAACATGCAACGGGGCCAGGGCCAACCTGTCACGAGGCATCAGACTGGCCAAGAGACAATATTCAAGGAGGATTGCAGACCAGTTCAAGGACAGCAGAGACACCAGGAACAACATTCCTGGTCCCGTCCTGAGAGACTGTGCTGAGGAGCTCACATATGTTTTCATGGACATATTTAACACCTCACTGAGCCAGGCTGTTGTCCCCACTTGTCTCAAAGCCACCACCATCATCCCGGTCCCAAAGAAGTCGTCCCCCTCCAGCTACAATGACTACCGCCCGGTCGCACTCACCCCCATCCTCATGAAGTGCTTCGAGTCATGCAGCACATAAAGTCTGCCCTCCCCCCTACCCTGGACCCCTACCAGTTTGCATATCGGCAGAACAGATCGACTGCAGACGCCATCTCCACCGCCCTCCACTCAGCCCTCACCCACCTGGAGACCAAGGACTCACATGTCAGAATGCTGTTCATCGACTTCAGCTCAGCATTCAACACCATCATCCCGCAGCAACTCATCCACAAACTGGACCACCTGGGGCTCAATACCTCCCTGTGCAACTGGCTGTTGGACTTCCTGACGGGGAGACCACAGGCAGTTCAAGTCAGCAGCTACACCTCCAGCACCATCATGATGAACACAGGTGCCCCACAAGGATGTGTGCTGAGCCCCCTCCTCTTCACACTGCTGACCCACGACTGCACTCCTTCGTCCAGCTTCGTTAAGTTTGCGGATGACGCGACTGTAGTGGGTCTCATCAACAACGGCGATGAGACAATCTACAGGAGTGAGGTGAGCAGGCTGGCGTGGAGAAGACAAAGGAGATTGTTGTGGACTTCAGAAAGATGCACCCCCAGCATGCTCCACTGACCATTAACGGTGCCACAGTGGAGAGAGTGCGCAACACCAAGTTCCTGGGAGTGCACATCTCTGAAGACCTGTCCTGGAGCCACAATACCTCATCACAGGCCAAAAAGGCCAACCAGCGCCTGTAAGGAAATGCCAAAATAAATTCTGTCGGGGGGCTATAGAATTTATTTTGTGATTTTCTGTTTTGATGCATTACTGTACAGTATTTTCAATTTTCATAGTTTCATTGAAGTAATCGTTAATTTACGTTTTTTGGAGGCACTCATGAACGCCTCTCGAGTCTAACGGAAGAAGAGAAGGTACGGAGATGGACAAAGACGTTCCTGAAGCTCCATCTAGTGGATGCATTGTAGATTGCGCCTTATAGTCCAGTGCGTGCAATATATGAAAAAAATTAAAATATAGGCTATTCATTGAAGGTGCGCCTCATAATCCAGTGAGCCTTTTAGTGCGGAAAATACGGTACCTTCCTTTAACAGTGTGGACAGCATCTACTCTTAATTTCCTTCCCCTTATCAGTGCCGGTATGGTTACAGCATTGGAAACATTTCCACATCTTTCTTGCGCTTTTTACATCTTCTCTTTCTTGTCTAGCCAGTTCTGTACATGCTAGATGGGAGACATTTCCACATTCGTGGCACATTGCTTTTGCATGAGTCATACAGAAAACATCATCACATTTACAGCAGTGTACATTCAGCACGGTGTTGTCGCAAAAGTGACACTCAAATCCACCGATCTTCCTCATCCTTTCGATCTCTGTTCTTGACGCTCGTATACACTTCTGGTGGAATACTCGATCACAAGCTTGACATTTCAATCCCCCTTTCCGTGACACCATCTTGCATTCTGCACATTGTATCGCGGGTCCCGGGTCGGATTCTACGTCTCCAGCTCTAATGATGCGTAGGCTTGGTAGATTGAGCAGCGAATGGAATTCGGCTCCTTTGTTCGGCACCCAGGATGTTGGAGCCAACGTCCGTGGCAGTGAAAAAACCCAGATGGAAGTTGTTAGTTGAGAACTGTTCGGAGAATTCCGGCACACCAGAGGCGATTGCTCGAAGACTGCAAGGGAAGATCAGCTTCCCCTAAAATGTCAAAAAATAAATGATCAAATATGTGTGTACATACAATTGTGTGTACATTTGATTGACTAAATATGCGCTACAACGCGCTCAACTTTTGTTCTGAATCAGCTTCTTATTACTGGTTACGACGTGACTCTCTTCTCATTCCTTCCCGCAGCTTCAATGTGCTTTAAACTGTGTGGACGCTGAGTGTCTATCGCGTAGATGCTGGGCATCTAGAGAGTTGCGGTGCAAGGGTCGGGAGACATTGAACTCCCCCGCTCGCCGCCAAAGGCGGCGAGAGAGTTGGGTACCTGGCGGCTGGGTGTTTGGTTCCGAGGTCGGCCGGGTCGCGATGGCACCGGCGGGGGAGCGGTCCCCGGCCTGGACTAGGGTAGCGTAGACCAGGCGGACGGGGTTAACGTCGACGAGCGCGCGGACTCGCGGGGGTCGGCGGGGTGGGCGGTCGGGGAACGCCGACGGGCGCCTGAATTTTAGTTCGCTGAATTTTTTTCGATACATCAATGTATGCTATTTTCTTAACATTACGGTGCGAGCATGCGTCTGTAACCAAGAAAACGCGGTTTAAACTGTCGTCGGAGATCGCGGCCGCCGCCATGATTCAATGTTGTTGACAGACTACGGCAAACGACCCACGCGCGACGTCGCCGCCGCCGCCTCCGCCGTCCTGTTGTCCCAATGCACTGAAACGAGACTAGTCATTAGATAAATGCTGATTTTGTCCCACCCATCGGACGCTCAGCGTCTCTGGGAGTCTATGGACAGTGGGCGTTTATCGGCTGGCCCGGACGCTCATCTTTTCTGCATGATGATTGGATGATCTGTCTGAGGCTGAATGTCTTTTTGATTGACAGCGAAATGAAACAATCACCGATCTTTTGGTGGAGGCATCCGTGGGAGCATTTTTCAATTCTCATTCTGTTCTGAGTTGAACTGGAGACTTCTTCTCATCATCTTACGACACTCTCTTTGTTGAAAACGACTAGCGACAAATTAATCTTTTATTTCTTGTGCGTTTTATTGTAGTAGCTGTCGTTGTAGGACACTTGTTAAGTCCCTGGAAAAGACACCTTGTTGGTATGACAGGGGCACAGATCATTTTCTTGAAAAGGAACGGAGAGTAGAATTCACGTACAAATAAACGGACACATTTTATAATATAGGCCGAAATTGAGCTTCCCCTCCTTGACAGACCAACATCCGCCACTGCGGCACACCCAACACCCCTGGGAGGTCGTTCTCGAGTTGTGGCTGTTGTAGCTGTTGACCAGGTCGATGGGGGAGGTGCTAGAGAGAGGGATGAGGGTGGATAATTTATCAGTGAAGCAGGCTGACAGGGAAAAGGGGCAGAGAGACTTGATCTTGCGGAAATGACCCCTTCTTGAAAACACAGAATAAAGTTTTTGTCGATTTTTTTCAATTTAATTTCATCAAGTGGTTGCACTTAATAAGATTATCCAGATACATTTTTAAGTAGACTATACATCTACTAAAAATTGTATCTGGATCGAGGTGATTTTATTTTGTGCAGTCACTTAATGAAATTTAATTGAGTAAATTCAACGCACCATTTTTTCACTGTATGGATTGTACGGAGGGTTTGGGTGGGGTGGGGGTGGGGAATGGGCAGGTGTGGAGTGAGTATGTTTGCATTTTGACATTTGCTGTCATTATACATTGACCATCTGATGGGCTTTCTGCCATTCGGTTCCAGATGGATACCCCTTTGAATGGTTGGATGCCACTTCAGAAATGACTGTTAAAAGGGGGGCGGACAGAAGATTTTTGGGGTTATCATGACGCTGATGTATTACCCATGAAAAGATATGTTGCTGCCTACTGATTTAGTTGTATTTATTTATTTTTTGATGGTAGAGGGTTTGGGTGACAGAGTTGCCTTGCAGGCAGTAAAAGTTGAGGGAAGCTCGATGAGGGGGTTTCGGCATCTTGCTCGGATGCCACCTGGACGTCTCCCTGGTGAGGTGTTGCTGGCATGTCCCGCTGCAAGTTGTATCCGAGGATGAACCAGGTGACACTGGAGAGACGATGTCTCCTGGCTGTCTTGGGATCCCCCAGCAGGAGCCGGAGGAAGTGGCGAGGAAGAGGGGTGTCTGGGCGTCTCTACTTCAGCTTGCCCCCATGACTCAACCTTCGACAAGCGGAAGAGAATGATCATGATGCATATTGTTTAAAACATGGCATGATCAACTGTAGATGTTTTTTTCACAATATACTTTGAATTAATTATTCGCTTGACTGGACTGTGATATTATCGTTACTTTTGGTAAATAATTGTCATGTGAGATCAAATTCTTAATCTCACAGTAAAAGGCACATGCATAGTGTTACATACATGTAGTACAGACCTTTTGTGATTTTTTGCTGAATGTGTCAAGAAAAATACTGTATCCCACTATTCAGAATGGCAAAGTGTATGCTCTGTGTCTGTGGTTGCATTGTAGTTGTTCCCTGTTTTAACCCTGACAAGTAGAGAGAAAAGTGAAACAAGTGAATTAGAATAATCTTTTTTTGCCATTTACATGAAATGTAAACTCGAGATTTGTACACAGTAGTGGATGTAGCAAACGCACAATCTAAGCAAAGTTTGTGGCACAAACTGGACCAGTGGGCTACTAATGTATTAATAAATATAAAGTGTATCAGTCTCTTACTCAAGGACACCAAAACTGCGTGTCTGGGATATGTTGGCGGCGAATGGTCGTGAACAGTGGTTCCAATGGCGGCAGGGGGGCATCTTTATCACTTGGCCATGTCCACCCATCAGCAATCAGCTTCAGCTTCATTCCAAGTCAAATATCATGTTGCTTATAAATGTGAGCATCGCGCCATCTACTGTATGCCGTTAAGACAGCAGTACACTGCATCGTCCTACACTTTATCTGAATCTTAAAGAACAGAAACTTAATCACACCGCCACCAACATACGTTTTACTCACCCAATTCCGATGGTGAAAAAAAATGAACTTTACTCCCACGTCATGATTGAAACATTTACCTATGTGCTGAGGCACACTATAAACCCGTGATGAATTCTACAGCCACTAACCCCAACCACAGAATTCGGAGAGAAATTTTCCTCATTTTTCCCACTGGGGCATCCTGAGGGTTAAAATGGAAAGTAAAGAGGATTAGGGCAAATGAAAAAAAAAAAAAACAAGGTTGGAAAGATTCTCACTTTTATCGCAGAATTCTGACTTTATTCTCAGAATTCTGACTTTAAAGTGAGCATTCTGACTTCCTGACTGATGCCAGGAAGAAGCTTAGTAGCAATTTGGTACATTGGTTTGAATTGTTAAGATGACAGGGAAAATAAAATTTTATTCCAGGGATATGTATCATGCCTCTCCATCTAATTATATTCCTTGGTGTGATGATGTTCTTTTGCAATAATTGCAGATATAATCACCGATGCTGTTGTGATTTCGGAGAACTAGAAGACAAAGTGGAATGTGGAAGAGCCACAGACTGCAGTTGCACATAATTCCATTGAGAAACAAAACAATCTGTTGTCCTTCACATCAACTTAATTGCCTCATGGTCCAGAAAAACATATGTACTGGTACTGAAAACACATTCAGCAACTATATTGCATCAAGCCATGATCAAGCCATGATGCAATGTAGTTGCTGGGGGTGTTTTCAGTACCAGTCCAAAAGGAATCGATACACATTGTCATACTAACAACAAAAAAAGTGTTGACTTTGCTATTTCTTGTCAACCACTTCCACACAATGGCATTATATCAAACAAAATACTGAATTGACTTAACATCAATCAATGGTTTTATGACTGACCAAGATAATACTATTGGATCAAATCAGCTGACAACAAATATTTAAGTCACTATTTCTTCACAGTACCTTTCCATGTACTGCTTTTCAGATTTCTCAAATGATTTCTGTTTCTGTTACAGTAGTACAGAGTCAGCTTCAGAATGCTGGAGGCTGACATGCAAGGTGAAGTGTGTTTTCTGCCCACATTTAGTCATGTCTGTATAACTTCCTCATGTCCGCAATGAAACTCTGTTTTATAGCCAGATGTGTCCTTGAAGCATGCCAACACATCAGTTAACCTTGCTAAATTGTTGCCCAGGGCATAGGAATGCGCCAGTTGATACCAGCTAGAACCGGTGTAAATAGAAATTTATTGCCTTGTGCAAAGTCCCGATGCTGCACAACAGTTTCGCTACCGCCCTTCTGTTAATATAAATATGTTGTGAGTCTTTTGTGTCTTTGCACTTGTGATCTGCTACAGTCATTGTCTCTAACTTATTGGTCCCCGGAATATTCTGTAAATAAAAGCTTCGAAGAAACTGTTCATGGTCTCCAGCCTGTATTCGGATAACCAACATTCTCACGACCCGAAATTAAACGAACACGCGGTGGGAGAAAAGCCCCCCCACCCCCACCCTGCCCCTCCTCCAACAAAGGTAAGTAAAATTTGGAGATGTGGATGATGAGAAACAAATCTTCACCAAGTAATTATATTATGTGTGTGTGTGTGTGTGTGTGTGTGTATGTGTGTGTGTGTGTGTGCGTGCGTGCGTGCGTGCGTGCGTGCGTGCGTGTGTGTGCGTGT
>NW_017804803.1:188144-192192 GCF_001891065.2 Hippocampus comes
TGTGTGTGTGTGTGTGTGTGTGTGTGTGTGATCAACCAGTAATCAGCAACATTTTGGGTATTCTATATTTTGGGTCCTGTGACCCTTGTGAGCATAAAGCGGATCAGAAAATGGAAGGATGGATGGAAATATTTTGGGGTGTGAAAGTGATTTTTTTTTTTAAAAGACAATTCAATTCTGGGTGTTAAGGTGAATGTTAAAAAAAACACAGGAGAGACCTAACAATGATATTGCCTCTAGGTTGATCAAGACAAGCCATCAGAGGATCCCAAAACATGGCTGCCGTGAGCACTGAAGGACAAAACCCAACAGGTGCATTCATTTATAAAAGTATCGACAAGAAAATATTTTACATGTCTAATTATGAGAAGAGGGCATAGGGCTTTGGGTGAACTCAATTTGGTGCAGCTGGAAAAAAAAATCATGTGCAACCTGCTGTTGGAGGTTGGAAAGAGGGATGTAGCGAAGTTTCTTGACTCTCAAGCCAAACTCAAAATGTTTCATACCTACATACCTTAACTTTTCTTTACATATGATGCCAGAACGTGCAACTCACGCCGCTGGTTTCAAAAAAAAAAAAAAAAGGCACCGTTCCCTGTCGAGTAATGCTTTGTTTTAAAATGAAAATGAAAAAATCCTCGCTTGCTGTAACACTCGGTCAACCATTCCTCAATGAGGCTTTCTACCATCCACGCTTTCGTGTCAACTTTCACGACAATGTCTTTCAGGAGGTTTTCTTTTGGCATATGTAACCAGGTGAACAATACTATAGCAGTAGTGAATGCAGCCTCGTTTAATAAATGAAGCACTGTTACTTTGAAACAGTGCTTCTCATTTATTTTCTGTCATGCCCCCCTTAGGAAGAAGAAAACATATCACCCCCCCCCCCAGACTATAAATAGCATAATTTGTCTTCAAATTGTTGTAAGTTCACCTCTACATAACACTGTATTCTTATTAACCTACAAGAGAAAAAACAAAATATGGACCAACTTGCAACAAAGAATAACTTTATTAACTGTAACAGAAAAGATTTAAAGTGCATCTGAAATTCAAAAGTAAAATTAAATCCTTAATTAAACTGTAAACATTTTTTGACAGACCATGTCAAACCACACGATACTGAAAAATAAAATTACATCAAATCAAAAAATGATAATGCATTCAAACTGATCAACATTAACTCAGGAGCACAATATAAAAAAAAACTTGAACTTGCAAAACAAAAATATATAAAATAATTTGTGCTGATTTTTTTTTTTTTAAATCAAAAATGATGTCTGGATTAATGGCTACAATGAGCACATTTTGCAATGCACAGCTTTTCGAAGCGAGGTTTGAAGCAAGACACAGCAACTCTCAGCTCCTGCTCAATGTGTAGCCGGGACCTGTATTTTAGTTCACTGAAGTAGCAGTCACAAAGCGGGATGATTGTTGGGAGTGATGGGTCCAGCAACACCGATGCGTCGACGCACGCGTCGAGCTCACAGAGCATTCCCTGCGTCGATGCGTGTACTGCTTCAAGACGATCACGTGACCAATACATGAACATGCGTCGACTCAGTCCAGGGGGCGTCGACGCCACAAAAGCCCGCCAAACTGTGTTTATAAGGAAGTGCGTCGAGCGACGCGATGCCGCCTGCCGAAACAAGCCAGACCTCACCCTCGCTCGGATAAAAATATATATTTGGGCAAAAAGGAAAACACACAGATTATCAGAAAAACGTGTCCGTCTGAATTTGAGCGTCGTGTCGGCTCGGTTAGCTTCGCTGTTGTCGTAGTTCAAAGCTTCTTTGATATGTGACGTGTGTCGCGTCAGCGCTGATTGGTTGAACCACATGAGTACGTGCTTGCGCTCACGCGCACAGCAGAGAGCAGCGGACTATCGACTGCTGAGGCGCGCTTCCGGAGAAACGCAAATTGTCCGCCATGTAGAGCCATTTTGATCTCCTTTTGGAGACTAAAGTATTTAATCAAATCTCCTTGTCTCACCAGGTGCCTGTCAGATTATTGACATATTTTGTTCCATTCTAATTCAAATTAATTTCAAGGTAACTCTTAGTTCACTAATTCACATATTTTATTGCAGGTGAAATGTCGAATTTGCCATACAAAAATATCATATACTGTACCAACAAAAGCACCTCTGCAACTACATCTGGCATGTTACTCATCATTATTAGTTTCTTTTTGGAAACTGTTCTAAATGCCACTTTTGTTACGTGTAGTTTTTTAGATGACCTGTGGCAACATTTGGATGATGAGGTTGGGAGACTGGGAAGAAGTGCAACAGCAAATATCTGAGCTCCAGCGATACCTGGCAGAAGTGAATATTGCACGCAGTCAAGACCCGCTGTTATATTGGAAGAACCAACACACTACTTTTCCAAACCTCTCCCACCTCGCAAAGGAGTTCCTCTGTACACCGGCATCATCAGTGCCATGTGAGCATGTGTTTTCCACAGTAGGGGAAAGAGCATGCAAGAAACGCAACAGACTCAAATTTAACATATTTTTCTGAAAAAAGAGTTTTGCAGACAAAGCCCACAAGCATCCTCATTCACATAATTTTCACATTATTCAAACATAATGAATGCATAGATGTCAATGATATTGGATACACATCGTCATCAAATCACTCAGTTCAGTCTGTCAAGTGGGTTGCCTGCAGGGATTTTGAAAGTCCAGCAGGTGTCAGTGGTCAGCGACACAGTATGAACACAGTGTGTCATTGTGTCAACACGCTTCATGATGCCTCATGGACCAATCACTAATTGCCGACGCCTTAATTTATTTGGCTTCTTGCTGTCCGCTACCAACATTTTTAGACACAGTAAGCACAACGACCTGTCCTCGTCTGCCACCATAGTCAAAGTGAAGCCAAGCGCAACATACACCTTATATTTCCTCCCTTCGAATGCTCCCTGTGCAAACTCTGCCAATGAGAGCGCCACTGCCCCCTAATGCTGCACTTGATTGTAGGACATCAAAAAATAAATAAATAAATAAATCTAAATACCGGTAAAAAAAATAAAAAAGCATGTTCCCCGAGGTCAAACGCCCCCGCCCCCGACGGACCAAGAAGTGAAGTGAGACGAATGCTGACCTGTGCTGGTTCACAATGGGGCGCGCCCCATTATTTGAGAAACACTGCTTTAAAAGGAGCGTTGAATAATCTCATGGGAAATCTCGTGAGACTTGGACCAAGAAGTGAAGTGAGACGAATGCTGACCTGTGCTGGTTCAGTTCTGATGTATCTGCAATCGGCGTTGTAACCCAGCTGATATTAAGAGTAAAATATCGTCGTTTGGGAGTTTACGTTGTAACCCAGTTGATAATAATATGATAGTAAAATATAGTCGTTTGGGAGTTTGAATGGTGTCGAATGGTGGGTCATGCGAACATCCGTGAAGCAGGGGAGATTAGTTGTTTTCCGCGTGATTCGGGCACATACAACATGCCCGAAAGTGCTCACAACCTACCACTGTTGTCTATTTTTGTCTACTTTTCTATTTGTTAGTTCCAATTGACATATCTCAGTCTTTTATTTTATGAATGCTGTACAATACACATGTTCAGTCGTGAATAAAGCTTTCTTAAAAATTATTTTGTGCTCGGTCAAGTCTGTCATAGAACTGGCCACACAGCTTTCGGATTGCAGTCTAGCTCAAAACACAGGTGTAATGCGCCCTCTCGTGGCCGCTTCTTTTCACTGTGACACATGACAGCGTCTCACTGTTACCTTTTCTGCTCTTGCGCTCCCTGGCCGCCGTTGGGAAAATCTTTAAACAGACCCCATTATTAAATAAGCCACAGGGTTGAAAGCGTGTGACAATAGTAGCATCCTATAGTCCGGAAATTACGGTCCTATTTTTTTTTTTTTTTACTTTATTTAAAACTTGAAAAACCTGGCTACTCATTTGGGTAAGCATTAACAATTGCCCTTCTATAGCATGCAGCAAATCACAAGTAGACAGACACACAGTACGTGGTGAAATAAAAACAATGTGGGACAATGTCATTCTGATGGACCGAGAGGTGTACAAAA
>NW_017804804.1:0-3225 GCF_001891065.2 Hippocampus comes
CCCGCACGGCTTCCAGAAACCGGCAGATCGCGGACTGTCGTCGACGCCCTCTACCGACCTATGAGGTGGGGCAGGAGGTGTGGCGAGCTACAAGGGACCTGCACTTGGCCGGCACATCTGCCAAGTTGGGGCCGCGTTTCACCGGACCGTTCATGGTGGACTCCATCATCAGCCCCGTCGCAGTCAAGCTCCGGTTGCCAGCCACCATGAAGGTTCATCCCGTGTTCCACGTCTCCCTGATCAAGCCGTTGGCGACCAGTCCCTTGGCTCCTTCTACCAACCCGCCTCCTCCTCCGCGGATCGTTGATGGTGACCCTGTGTACACTGTGCGGACCATCCTGGACTCTCGGCGCAGGGGAAAGGGGTTCCAGTATTTGGTCGACTGGGAGGGCTACGGGTCGGAGGATCGGCAATGGGTCCCCCGCTCCTGGATCTTGGATCCGTCCCTTCTGCGGGATTTCCACGCTTCTCACCCGTCTAAACCAGGTAGGCCGCCGGGATGCGTCCGTTGAAGGGGGGGTACTGTCATGTTCCGTATTTGGCAGCAGGTGGCAGGCGGTCATTCTGCTGCCTGCACACCTGCTACCTATTTGTCAATGATTACACCTACTGTATCTAAGCACTCCGGCTTCCGACTCATTGCCGGAGTCTTGCATGCCGTGCCACTGTTATTGCCCATGCTCATAAACCTTATTCGTATTTAATTGTTGTTTGCTACACTTTCGTCATGCCATTGGGATTATTTAAGAACGCATACTTGACCTAGTAAATTGTCTTATCTTTTTCCTTGCCGTTTTTTGCAAGCGCTTTGTTTTTTCACGTTACATTATTTCCAACGTGACACCTCCAAAACATGCCCTCCTCTCCCGTCACCTGCCACGCGACGGGTTTCTACCCCAGTGCGTCGGCCCTTTTTTGGAGGAAGGACAGCGAGGTGATCCACGAGGACGTGGGGATGGGGGAGACCCTCCCCAACCATGACGGAACCTTCCAGCCCACAGCCCACCTGAAAGTGGAAGTGACGGCCGGCGTGGAGGGCAAGTATGAATGTGTGTTCTAGCTTGCCGGTGTTGAGGAAGACAACGTCACCAAGCTGGACAGAAGAATCATCCTGAGCAATGCGCGTATCCAAGGGGATGACGCGCATTGACTTGATTTGTGACAAGCCATTAACGTGTTTCTCTTCATCACCATGTTGCCATGTGAAGAAGAAGAAGTCAAGAAGATGTGACCATCGTTGTCACGTTGGTGAGCCTCGCTCTCGTGCGGGTGGTGGTAGTTGCATTGTTCCATAACCAGATAAGGTGAGCGACACGAATGCTTCGTCTGTCAGGAGGAGCGAAAGGGAAGATTTGCCTCGCGCCATTTTTGACAAAAAGTGAATGTAACATTGTTTGTCTTTCCTTTCAGCCAGATACCCTCGATCGTATAAGTAAAGCATTTTCTGTTTCCTTTGAGCCACATTAAACAAGGCAGTTCTACGCAGGTCTGAATTAGAGCTCTGTTCCCAAAGTGTGAATGGGGATAATCCAAAACAACAACAAATTGTTGTCATGTATCATTTCAAGAAGAAAAAGAGCACTCAACAGTCCTGTAATTTTAAAAACACACAGTAATGACATGAAGTAAGATTTTTTTTTTTGAAATTCAACAGTTTTTTGTTCCTCACTGCCTCAATTGAATCGTCATTGGACTGCTGCTTCTGGTGTGCTGGCCTTGGCCACCGGAGGGCAGTATAATACAGTCATTGAGACATCCGAACTGCTTTCTCACTGACGTCATGCTCTCTCTCGCGCTCACAGTAAAGCAAAAAAACAAACAAACAAAAAAATCTGTAAAACAATGACTTATATCTTGAAAATTTCTGAAGTCAGGTCACCCGTATAACGTGGTACCTTACTGTGTAATACAGTGACTACCTGAAATATTTTTTTAAAGGCAAAAGAGCATGAGGATTTCTTTTACATCTTTGCAAGATCCATTCAGCTGAGAGTACCTTGCTTGAGCAAATGCACTTCCTTCATGCGTGTGACTGCCCCTCCCCCAACAACAATCTCACATTGTGTTTTGCTCCCTCAGCCACTGCCTGATTCTGAGGTAGTTTCCAAGTTTTTACTGAGCCCGTTTCCGAGTGCCATAGGATGAGTTAGCTCACATGGAAGCCACAAGATCTTGGGTTTCTGGAGATGGTTTCGGTAACATGGTTTTGTGCATTTGCTGTGCTCTGCTTCCTCCAGGTGTCAGAACACAGGAGATAGTATTTGAAAACAGACAGGAGCTTGGATTTTAAAACAAATGTAATTTATTCTTCACATGGGTGATTAGTGTGATCATATTTTTGCAACGCTCAAAATTTGTTTCTATTTTTGGTGTACTGTATAAGGTTAGATTTGAGGAGTGCCTTGGATTGCTTTCTTCTGTCAGTGTTGGTCTTAGTGTCGTGTTGGATTGTATAAAACCTACCACGGTTGCTGCATGAAAATGTCTTCTTTTTTCTCATCAAGCTGTTGAATCATTGAATGTCTTTGAATGAATTAAATGAAAATGTGTTGGACTGTTCTTAGAAGATGCACTTTGTTTTTGAAAGCAGGCTGTATGCAAAGTGCAGTGGCGGGCCGTGCATTTCAACCTTAGGCCTTCAGTGACGTCACATATTATGAACACAATACTGTATAGGCTCGTCAAGCAGCACTTAATTCCAGGAGCATTTAAAACCATCAAGCATGCTTTCACAATTAAGAGCAGGAAACTACATTTACAGGTAGTCAAAAATAAAAAGATGATTTAAAAATACCAAATAAAATGCCACCCAAATTACGCTGTGTGATCTTTAACAAGTCTGTCCAATAAATTGAGCAATGTAGCAGTTTCATATAAGACACCAACCAAACAATAACAAAACAAACTGTTCTTTGAAAATAAAGTAAACAGATCATTTGCATTTTGAAAATCGACGATACAACAGCAAATAACTGACATAACTGACGAACTAATAACTGACTAACAGCTGAGATTGAACGAACTTTCGTGCACGAAGGTGACTACAATGCGCCATTATAAATTGCAGGTGAGCAGATTTATTTGATACATGTTTGTGTCTTTGTCATTTTATTTCATTACCATGAATTTAATACTAACGAAATAAAATGACAAGAAGAAATGTAAAATAAAATTCATTGACTCACCAATGTAGTTCTCACAGCGTCTGCTTATTTGAAAATAAAG
>NW_017804804.1:4026-6438 GCF_001891065.2 Hippocampus comes
CAAAGAGACAGGTCTCTGTTTGAGTACACACACACACACACACACACACACACACACACACACACACACACACACACACACGCACACGCACACGAACACACTATGTGTGGACTAAGATCTGATCAAGCCACACCTGCCATCTAGTGGTGATTTGTCATATTGAAATAATTCCCAAAGCCTTGATACTTACTGGGAAGCTGTGCGAAGAACACCCAAAACGTATTTTAGTTCTGGCTCTCAATGATAGGGTTTTTGCAAACGTATTTTTGTGATATTGGCATGAGTTGATAAATAATGAGATGGTTGAACGAAAATAATGAATTATACTTAGGTGGGAAAGAATGAAATAACAACAAATATTATATGTATCCCCCAACATTGAGCCACTCGTATCTTAAGGCATCACTGCAGCGACTACATAGAAAGGAAGGCATAACTGTGTCACAGTTATGCTTTCATAGTGTGAGTGTTATATTTTAATGTATCCCCCAACATTGAGCCACTCGTATCTTAAGGCATCACTGCAGCGACTACATAGAAAGGAAGGCATAACTGTGTCACAGTTATGCTTTCATAGTGTGAGTGTTATATTTTAGGGAAGAAGTGATTTGGAAAGGCACAATTCAGCCGAACACGTCATAATGCTTCACTCGGTGCTCCATTTTTCCACATCCAATATGTCGGCGACGTTGACATACGCGTAGCAAGCGGAATGACGTCAAGGAAATCGGATGCCAATGGGACAGCGCAGCAGGGTCACGTGATTTCAGAGAAAACCAAAGGAGCGCTTCCTTGTTGCAATTACCCCTCACTACCAGGAGAATGTCGCTGTTTCAGCACGAATCCCACAAACACTGTTTTTCAACTCATTTGAAATCCTCGAACACACACAAACACAGTTGCTGTCGTTTCAGCAACGTACGCAAAACGACGCAAGCGATTTCATTTCAAATCGGGCCGAAAATGTATTCTGGCAATGGAAAAAAAAAAGGCTTAGTGACGTCACCAGCACCCAGAATTCTAATTGGTTCAGGAGGTGAACTGGTCCAAGCGCGTCTCCCCCTGTCTGTTATCTCCCGTGCGCCCGTGGGACAGACAGCCGCAACTTCTCACGACTTGTCCTACTGTGACACAACTTTGGATGCCGAGAATGTATCTACTCGTCCTCTTTGTTGCGGCTCTGCAAACACTCAACGTGACGCCTGGTAAGTGCACTTTTTTGGCAAATTGGTTGCTTGCGCGAAAGATTGTGAAACGAATTTATTCTCTTCGCGTGTCCGCTGCCTCAACATTTCCCAGCATAAATATGTTATCGATGAAATATGGAAATGCGAACCCACGGTCGTGAAATGTTATTTATATGCGTCAGTCGTTGAGCAGAAAAAAATTAGTTCCAACGTTGCATGTTAATCTGCCCGTCGTTTTTTATTTCTTCGTCTGTTCAGCATGGTGGGGCGGGAGTTAAACTTCCTCATTCGGTGTCTACATTTCAAAAATGTATACTTTCATACTTTTATGTATATATACTATCCATAAACTTTTTATCATTTTAACTTATTGAAATATCCGATGTCTAAACCCAGGTTTTGATTGTGTTCGAGTTGCAATGGTTTGAAGCAGAGGTTCCCAAACTTTTTGTCCTGTACAAACTTTGGGGGGGAAAAAAGTATGAAGTTCACACCGCACCACCACTTGGCCTGACATGAAAATGGAGTCGTGTGTTCGGCCTTAATGTTCATCAAACAAGAGGCAGCGGTTTTAGTTCGAAACACTGCACTCCTATTCAGCCATTGAAAGGGTCCGCACCGCTTGATTGACAGGGCGCTGAAATGTAGGAGCATAAATAAATGGACGTCCTCAATTAATGCTTTCATGCAAATGTGTTGCATATGAAAGTTAAGAAGATAAGAAAACCTTTATTTGTCCCACAATGGAGAAATTTGCGAAACAACAAATGTACTTTAATAGTTGACAACGTACTCACTCGAAGGGAAGTTTTACATGTATCTATTCGATACATGATCTGTGATCTGCCAGGATATAAAATCTGGGGTCATCTAAACCTTTTATCACACTGAGTGACAATAAATATGAAAGATTATAAAATATTGGATTGACGTTGGGATTCCTTTTCAAGGTGGTATCAGATAAAGTTATTCTTCAATGTAAAAAAAAACCTCTTATAATAACAACAAAACACTAATTGTTAAAATAAGCCTTTTTTTTTCACATTTTCAGCTAGTGGTGTGCCGCGGGATTTTTTCAGCGACAGAAATGTGCCTTGGCTGGAAAAAGACACTGCTGTAGATCATGGCATGTCAACGAAGAGGACGGGTCATGACCGCGGAAGAGAAAGTGAAACGCACCCAACAAAGCAAAGCGGGTTACATCATACAAAACATTCAGGAGTCG
>NW_017804805.1:0-3065 GCF_001891065.2 Hippocampus comes
CTAGACAAGCTGCAGAGGGAGAGGGCAACAAGTCGGATGCTTTCTTGACCAAGGACCAGGAAGCGGACATCGTTCCAGGATGTGGTGTGAAGACGAAAGGACTCATGGTGGAATTGTCGTATTGCTAATTTTTCGATGGTAATAAGAAATATTATGGTATTTTTAAGAAGGTTGCAATGACAAACTATGACCAGAAGAGAAAATAGACGACGGACTTCAACCGTGCACGTCCCAATGGTTCCCTTCTCGCAATTGAGGGCGAAGAAGTTCCAAACAAGGTGGAAACAGTGGTGAAGAACGACCGTTGTGGACGAATTGTAACGTTTTTTGTGTTCTGAAATAAAAAAAAAAAAAATCCACCAAATGTCCCACAATTATCTTAACGGGGGGGGGGGCATTTTGTGTTCCTACTGATTTTTTGCCATATTTGAGATTTGTTCATTACTTGTATTCATAAAATGTTGTGTAAATGTGATAAAAAGCTGCTGATTCTTACCTCATACAGTGATAGTGAAATCCCATACTGTTTACTTTATATGGGCTATGAATGCATTTTATCCTATGAAGTTGTTAGAATAGAAAAACACAGTGTTGTCATGTTTTAAAGTTTCATCTTGTTACATGCTTGATTGACCTCGAAATGCTTGTGTTCAGAGCATCTTGCACACAATGAAAGCATAGAGAGATCAAGGGACCCGAGCAGATGGTATCTCACTATATCTCAGAGAGAAAGATTTAACCCTCACTAGTTGACACACTGGTGCCTGTTATCTGACAACTTGGAAAGGAAGATTTAACCTTGGACGGAAGGGAGTACTCGAACACTCCATCATGAGAAAGGCTCACGAGTCAGATTACAGAACACCGCTCATTGAAATGTACATGTGTCTGTTAGTTTTTGGATGTTGGTGCTGGTACCAAGAGAATGCTTTGTCTGAGGGGCGACCCAATGGGGCCATCCAGAGGTGTGTCATGTTAATGGAGATGGGAGTGTTTTTCTGATATGTTTCTTGTAATTTGCATATACAATCAATAAAAAGGCCGGCAGAGGTTGCAGAGGTCCGGTGACAGTGGGGAGCGCACACTGAGTGGCTTCCTGGAGAAATGCACCTCCCGCTGAAAGTCGATCTGTTCCTGCGTCGAGCCTTTGTCAACTGTCCGAGTGAAAATCTCTGACAAAAGTGGATGTCTATTTACAGTAAAAACAACTATGTACAGTTTCATGATGTAGAAAGTTTATTTTCTCTTCATTTTAAGCTTTTTAGCGAGAGCTAAAAGCTTGTTGGTACTCTCCATCTTTTTCACTCTCTTTTGAGCCAACTCCTCTTGTTTTTTCACCAGGCTGTCGAAAAGCGCTTGAGATCGAGTTGTTACTTTTCAGTTGAAATGTCTGATTTCGGTGTTTACCGAGGTTGCATGACTCTGTAAAGCTTTCCATCCTCTCGATCCGTATGGAACAGGGATGTCAAACTCATTTCATATTGTGGGCCATATTCGGCCTCGGTAGATGTCAAGTGGGCCGGACCATTAAAATTATACCATACTCTGCTATAAATAACCAAAATATTATGTATGTCTTTCCTTTGTATTGGTATAGAGAAGCACAAGAAGTTTCAGAAAATGTTGAAATTTTGTGAAAAATATCTTTTACAAAACATCTTTTCACACCTTACAAACTATGTGGAAAGAAGAAAGTCTTCACATGTCCTGTCAATGTGTCAACTTCATATATGAAATACACATACACATACAATACAGAGTGAAAATTCGTGGAGTTGCATGAACAGTCGAATTCCACCACCCTTTTTTTGTACGGTAGTAAAGTTGCTGACGAGCATTGAATTGCACATTTCTCACGACAGTAAGGATTCATATTCACCGAGCTGTATTTTTTCAATGCAAACAGTATCTAAGGCTGCATTTTAAAGGCGTTAAATCTAGTCTGGACTTGTTTTTGTTCCTGATCTTTTGGCCTGTACAAGTGCATCAATATCAGGTGACATTTCCTGTCACTTTCAGAATGTCAATTAAGTGTGTGTTTGTTAGCCTTGAATGCATTTTTGTTTTATTGATATTCATTACTGAGAAAATTTGTTCACAAAGGTAGGTTGTCCCAAACATGCACAAAACTTTAGCAGCCAGGGCTGTTAATTTGGGGTACCCTGGTAGTAGATACTGATAAAATTTGTCCAAACTTACGGAGGCAAATTTTCCCTTAAAATCTGCATCACATTGAAAATCAATTATTTCTAGCTGGGTTTCAACTGGCAGATCGGAAGCTTTAACTTTGAAAGGTGAGCGAAAAACTGAAAAGTCTACCTCAAGTTCACCAAATACCTGAAAACGTTTCTCAAACTCCCACAAAAATCCTGCAATCTTGTCTTTGTACCTTTTCACGTCCACATCAGATCTGGTCACACACGCATCTCTCAGACAGAGGAAATGAGCAGGGTTACCATTTGCCAGTTGCGTCTCTCACAAAGTCAGCTTTAACTTATATGCAGGTATGTTGTCAGAAAACTGTGTGACAACTTTTTTGCGCCCTTGCAACATTTTGTTCAGATTATTCAACTGTTCAGTAATATCCACCAAAAATGCAAGGTCCTGTATCCATTCCTGAGATTGTAATTCCAACACCGGTTTTCCTTTTTTCTTAATGAACTGTCCGATTTCCTCTCGTAGATCAAAGAAATGCCTCAGCACAGAGCCTCTGCTCAACCATCTCACTTCAGTGTGGGATAGCAGGCTGTGGGTAATGTTGTCACTGAGACGTTTGTCAAACTGACAATGGTTAAGTCCTCTGGATCGGAGGAAATTTACAGTGCGAACAACAACCTCCATGACGTGGTCCATTTTCAAGGACGTGCAACACAATGCCCCCTGATGCAATATACAGTGAAATGTCCAGAAACAATCTCCTCCATTCAGGGCTTGTACTTTCTCTCTGAACTTTGACGCGACACCGGCTTTCTTTCCTACCATCGATGGTGCGCCGTCTGTAGCCAGGCTGATAGCATGGAACCAGTCCGCTCCAACTCTGTCCAGTGCAGCAACAACAGAGCTAA
>NW_017804805.1:3088-5687 GCF_001891065.2 Hippocampus comes
TCGTGGCCCCACACTAAAGAACCCCTCAAGACCCAGCCAATGTCTGATCAACTCCACAAATAAATAAAGCCAGTTGTGCTTCGTCCGTAATATCAGTGCTCTCGTCAATTGCAACGGAAAATGCAATAAATGACTTGACTTTTTGCTTCAATTGGTTGTCTAAATCTGTTGATAGGTCTGAAATCCTCACTGCGGTTGTATTCCTCGTTAGGCTAATATTGGCAAAAGTGTGTCGCTTCTCGGGACAGACTAATTGAGCCGCCTTCATCATGCATCGTTTCACAAATTCACCGTGGGAATACGGCTTTGATGCGCATGCTATTTCGCTAGCAATTAGGTAGCTAGCTTTTACCACTGCTTCACTGACTTGTCGGCTATGTAAGAAAGTTGACCGCTGTTTCTTCAGACCTGCCTGCAATTCGTTGATTTTTATCGCTTCTCAGTTGTCCTCACAAGCCGTCATATTTTTCGCCGTGAAGAGTCTCGTCGTGGCATCGAATATTATATTCCTTCAAAACCGAAACTTGTTGTATCCACATCAAGCACAAAGGTTTTCCATGCATTTCTATAAATAAATATGACGTGGTCCATTTTTCATTGAAAATTTGACACTCCGTATCTATTTTTCTCCATTTGGATAGTGACATTTTGGCTGAGGGTGTATGGGAGGGGTAGTGACTAGCGTAGAAACAACATCCAAACAAGCAATAGGTGGCGCATTGATCCTTCTGCTGTATTAGGTCTGTCTCACTGACAGACTGAGACTGCTGTTGTCTTCGACTCTGATCAAAACAGTGTGCCCCCCTAGCAGATAATTAATGAATTACATCATATTAAAAATACTCATCCCGTGTCTTTTATACATTTTTTCACTTCAAAATTATCCTGCGGGCCAGATCGAAACTCCTGGCGGACCGGTTCCGGCCCACGGGCTGTATGTTTGATACCCCCGGTATAGAATGACATCGTCACTCACTGTACACAGAGTTTTACCAAGGACATTGAGCTTTTTCACGAAATCTGACACAAGCACAGACAATGGTTTCTCTTTACTGGTTTCTACTGGGGACACTGTCAGCTTTCTATCCAACCAGTCCCATCGAAACTTGCTTTTCAGATCCGCATCTATCTGATGCACGTTAGCTTCGTCACGAGTCTCGATAATATTTGGCATTTTGTTTAATACAGACTACATACACGAGTAATTTCAAAACACTACATCCCTCGTGCAAAACCATTCAGAATTCGCGGAAAAGGGGTTTAGGAAGGCAAACAAGGATTGGTTGTGATTCTGCATTTGCCGATATAGCAACCAATCACAACAAGACATTGGTTTTAGCCCATATAGGAAGTAATGACAAACTAACGCTTCGTGAGAAAAAAACAGTATTCAAAAAGGATGCTTGCAAACTTTATTTGTAAACATTACGAATCCCGAGTCTGCTGAAGACAAGTAAGTCCGGCAGCCCAGAAAGAACACCAGACCCTACCCCCGCCCCCCCTAAAATTTTCTCAACGGACTTGGAACAATATAAAAAAGGTCCATTTTGACTGGAAAAAAGTGGAAAAATCTAATCCCTGAAATATGCGCTACATCGCGCTCATTTTTTCTTCCAAATCAACTTCTTATTACTGGTGCGACTCTCTTCTCATTCATTCCCGCAGCTTCACTGTGCTTTAAACTGTGTGGACACTGAGCATCGACCGCGCGGACGCTAGGCGTCGAAAGAGTTCAGTGTTGGTTGTCCCAATGCATTGAAACGAGACGAGTAATTGGATAAATGCTGGTTTTGTCCCGCCCATCGGACGCTCAGCGTCTCTGGGAGTCTATGGACAGTGGGCGGTTATGGGCTGACCCGGACGCTGAGCTATTCTGCATGATGATTGGATGATCTGTCTGAGGCTGAATCTCTTTTTGATTGACAGTGAAATGAGCCAGTCACCGATCTTTTGGTGTTGGCATCCATGGAAGCATTTTTCAATTCTCATTTTGTTCTGAATTGAACTACAGACTTCTTCTAAACATCTTAGCGACACTCTCTTTGTTGAAAATGACCAGCGACAAATTAATCTTTTATTTCTGGTGGGTTTTATTGTTGTCACATTGCAAGGTGGTGGTGGACCCCAAAAAGCAGGCAGGAGGGAGGAGCAGGGTGTACTTGAAGTGTATTGATAAAACACAGAAAACTAAATCCGCAACAAAGTCCAAAAAACAGAAAGAATCCAAATTATCAAACAAAACCCAGGCTGTAGCTAAAAATAACAATCAACAAAACATGATTGAGAACATGACAGCAACAAAGAAAAAGCAACAATGACTCGAGAATGAGTGGTCGGGCGGGAGTCCTTTTATGCCACTAATTACCTAACGACCAACAGGTGTGCAGCTGCAGGGAAATGCCCCACAGTGCCACCTGTTGGTCACAAACCAAAACATGACAATTGCCATTGCTTGTGTTCGCAGACTGACTTATATCACCACAGTTTCCGAGAGTATAATTCACGTAGAGACATTTTATGATGTAGGCCGAAATTGAGCTTCCCCTCCTTGACAGACCAGCATCCGCCACTGACGGACGGACGGACGGACGGACGGATG
>NW_017804805.1:5804-6468 GCF_001891065.2 Hippocampus comes
GGATAGACAGAAAGACAGACAGACAGACAGACAGACAGACATACTGTCAATAGTCAATAGTTATATGTGCGCCTTTCTTTTCCAGATGACAATTCAATGGATGGAGAGTCGGAAACCAAACCCCAGAAAGTATGACTCATCACACAAATGCACGTTCATTTAGAACTTAACACTTACGTATCGCCAGTTGTCTGAGCTTGTTGATCAATACTTTTAGAATACGTTTCATGTCGTTATGTCATTAGTGTGTTCCAAACTTAGCTTGAATCAATGAAAAGAACTCGGCCAAGGCATGGAATTTGCCATTTATACAAAAAGGAAGCCCAGGAGCTTCTTGGAGAATGAGGACATTGTTGCAGGTATTGTACAGTGATCCCTCGCTATTTCGCGCTTTGATTATCGCGGCCTTTGTGCATCACGTTTTTTTCCCCCGAAGTACTGTATTCAGACAAAAATTCGAATGACTTCACAGGGTTTGTGCATGGCTGTAACTTGACTGGTTCCCAGCGCCGACGTCGACCAATGACAGCACGAGGGAATCTATCCCATGATGCACATACATGTTGATTGGCTGTGGATCTTCTCAGCCCCGCCCAGCACCCTCCTTTCTGTCTTGTCACGTGGGTTATTCTTTGATCAGTGTCGGATCAAGTAGTTGCCTCGA
>NW_017804805.1:6643-10069 GCF_001891065.2 Hippocampus comes
TGTGCGAGAGTGGCTGAGTGAGTGGGAGAAAAAAGCAGCAGTGTCTCTTGCCTCCTTAATTGTCTAATCATAAACACATCGGCTGTGCGCTGCGGGATAGCTGGACAGCAGCTCGCTGGATTCTCATGGAGGCTACACTGTCACAGCTGCATAAAGACAATGCTAATGAACGTTAATTACTTTATAATGTTTTATCATGAAAGATTTAAGTAAATATGTGTACTGCTATTTGTATCAAATATGTCAAGTATAAATACTGTTTACATATTTTAAACATGCTGATACCCAAAAACCCTTACACACAAATTGCTTAGGGGCCGGGGGGGAAAACCCTACTTCGCGTATTTTCGTCTATCGCGGTGGTCCCGGCCCCCATTAACCGCAATAAGCGAGGGATCACGGTATTTGTTATTTTTGGTGGACAAAGAAATGAGATTCTTAAAATATTTTGTGTTGTACACAGCAATTGTAGCAGGGGGAGTTTTGGGTGCAGTCGTCGCCGCGGCACTTGCAGCTGTATTGATTTTTAAATGGCAAAAATGTGGCAATGCATGATACAGGCCGGGAATCAACTCCCCGTCTTTAATTCAGCTGGTTGAGCATATCAGCTCGTTCATTTTATGTAACTCATTTGTAGTACATTTACTGTCATGCGTATTTTGTGTTGTGTTTATTATTTTACTTTATGTTAACTGTTTTGTTAAGTGCTTTGTGACAGCTGCTGATGTTGTGAAAGCGTGATATAAATCAGGATGTATTGTATTGTATTGTATTGTATGTAAATAATTTGGATCAACGGCAGAATAAAGAGAACATAACATGCTGGTGGTCCCCTGCTTTTATTTTTGTGTGAATTTACACATTGCAAATCAAAAGGTGTTTGAACTGTCTGCTTTTAAACGTTACATGTATTTTTTTAAATGTTGATCAATCTTACCTTTTCAAATGCACAGTATGCCAGCATTGTCCAGTGCAGCTAAAACTCACCTTTTGAAAAAAGAAAAAATTTTATGTAATACTTTGTAAGTACAGTGAAACTCCTCTAGAACGAAACCTACATGGGCGAAAATACCCCCTAATGTGAAAAAATCTTCATGCATTAACACCATTCCCATTCTCGTGCCCCCCCATATGATGAAAAACCCCCTGTTGCGTTATACGAAATCATTTTCTGTGCTCCACCCTCGCGAAGACATTCACTACAACGAAGTCTAATCCAACAGCGACCTTGACTGCTTCGTTCAGAAATGGCAACAGCAACCACCACACCAGTTTACATAGTGAACGATGTTTATTTCAGTCACAGCTGCAGTTTCCTGAACGCAACATACTCATAGCTGCTCTGCCATTGGCTTACCGAGCATCATCCTGGCCTCCGATTGGCCAAGAGCGACCTCACTGTCTATGTGTGTAGATACTGTCGCTAGATCCGTGGAAGATAGAGTGGAATGCATCCCATTAGCTGCTCAGAGTAAATTGCTTGTGGCTCGACGGACAGTCAAATAAACCAACGTTTCCTGGAATGCTTTACTTGTTATCGTGCTAAAAACCTTACGCTAACTCTGTGCTAATTAGAGAGAAGGCGAGTTCCATCTATGGCCATCGAGGACTACGAAGCGTCCCGTGGCTGGCTTAAAAGTTCATTGCATGACATCAGCTGAGCAACGCTGTCTTGGGTGGCGATCGAGGGGAGGTCGAGTGTGTGTGCTTACATCTGAGATCAAATTTGCTACAGTGAAAAAACCCCTGTTGTGAACAATTTCTTGCTGCAAACATGATCTCGTTGTAGAGGAGTTTCACTGTACTTAGTGTAATTTAAAGTACCTCGAACCCATCTGTGGAATTTAATGTGTGTATTTAAATAGACAGCAAAATTGGTCTGGCCCAGCTCTGGGGCAGACACGGCACGTACACTCGGCCCACATACCTCAATGAATGACGGTCCTGCAGTGGCCCACGTCTGGATCCATGATGTGGGCCGCATTCGGCCCAGATCTGAGCGGCATTGTATAACCATATCTGGCCCTACTCCGGCCCTACGCTGGGCCAGAACAGGTTCCTGATATCAGCCTTCACTGGAAGAATGCACTTTTCTTTATTTAACAGTGAACACAAAGTCCAAATTTGGATGCAGCTTACTCTTGAACGGCATTTTTCTATGCATCAAATTGTTGCGCTCCTCATGCCCTCTTTTCTTCTCATGCTCTCCTTCCTGTCACCATCCCGATTAGGAGCCAGATGTAGCCGTCTCTTGATTGTGACATCGATTTCCTGGTCTGAGGCCCAAGATGTTTGGCTGTTAGGTCTCACAGCGGCTGTAAGAACTGTAAGAAAACAAGGATGGACAGTGTGTTAGGAAAACAAACATTTGTACATGTCATGACCAATGAATGGTCAGTAAAAATAACCCTTGAAATTTCTTATAATAATCCATTTCATTTATAAGCGCCTTTCAAGACACTCAAGGACACTTTACAACCAAAACTAAACTAGGTGTGACACTGTGGGGCGGAATATTTGCCACCAAAAACTAAACGTGAATCACTTTTAAATAGTTTATACTGAATTTGAATTACATGAATTGAAGTGGCTCGGATAATGGATGGATTTGTATATTTTACTCTGAATCATATTGAATATTTGAATCTGAATTGTACAATCTGAATTTGAAAGGATAGACTTTTTTTTCTTTGAAACTGTATTTGATCCTCACTGAAAATTAAATTCTGTTTCTTTTCATATTCAGTCTTGCAAATACAAAACTTTTCATTTCAACGTCAGATTTTGTTTTTGAATTGTGGTAATAAGTTTTAAATTAACTTTATTGTCAAGTATGAAGTATCCGGTTTGTATCGCAGCAAAGTGAATCAAAATTAATATCATTGTATTTCATTGCAGAAAGGGTTATTTTTTGGCAGCACCTCTGACTGTTCAATCACCTACATATTCACAAAACTCACATGCACACGGAAACTGACGCAGCAGGTTCACGCCCAGCCTGCCTGTGACGTAGCTGAGCGGTTTATTTTCAAACTTCGTGCGCTTCAGTCTCGATTTAGATACAGGTGACAATTTTAGAAAAAAATACATGTAAATAACACTTAAATTGTAGCACACTATATTTTTAATATTTCCCTATGCCACCATAAAGAACTCATATCTGTGCTTGGAGCACGGGCTAATGCTAATCGTCATTATTAGCGCCCTTCAAAACTCTAGACAGAATTGTCTTCGTATTGTAATTCTCAGTGTACTGTCACAAAGGACAAATGTTAACCTAAGCATGAAATAAATTTACTCACCACGTCTTTTCTGGATGTCTCACCGGAGCGTGCATGACTAACTGTGGGCAAAGAGCGTCGTCGTTAACTGCGAGCGCTGTCCTCCTCCTCCTCCTGGGCAATTGGCTGGTGGCGAGCCATGGTC
>NW_017804805.1:10108-15935 GCF_001891065.2 Hippocampus comes
GCCGGCTACTCCAACTCCCCTCCGTTCCGGCGGGGCGAGCACTGGTCGCCTCACCTTCCGGTGAGACCCCATCTCCTTTCCCGCCGGCTGGTGGGCATTTAACCGCGTCAGGGGCCCAAGAGCCGATGTTCCCCACTCGCGCTACTCGGAGGCATCCCACCACACAAGGCTGCCAGCGCTGTTCTTCTTGCTTCTTGTTCTTGTTCTTGTTGTTGTTCTTCTTCTTAATTGGCGAGTGGCAGCTAACGTTTGCGGTGCATCACCACCTACTGTATCGGAGTTTTGCAATACTTGACTGTTGTACATTAAAGTACTGTACGTACGAGAAAAAAAACAAAAAACACGAAAATTCAAAACTTGTACATGTACCTTCTTTCGCTGACGCCAGTCGACATCAACATAATCTTACTTGACCACGTTTAATTTGTGCGCGTGCGTGTGCAAATGTGTGTGTGTGTGTGTGTGTGTGTGTGTGTGTGTGTGTGTGTGTGTGTGTGTGTGTGCGTGTGTGTGTGTGTGTGTGATGAATGGAATTCCGCATCGGTGTGCAATTGTAAAACAAGGGCTGGCCATATACGGGCCGGAGTTGTAAATTGATTTCTGGCCCAAATATTTCACTCCACAACTGGCCCTCATCTGGTTTGCCAGAGTCAAGCCAGTGCCTCCTTTGCCACGCCTGGGCCGTGTTCGGCCCACATGCATTATGCCAGAGCCGACACAAGGACAGCTGTGCCAGCTTCATGCCGAATCCGGGCCAGACGCCTTTGCTGACTGGGCGTTTTCTGTTGTTGGATGGTAAGTCATGACTGCAGGGTTATTATTATTATCTTTTTTTGCATTTTACCAGGTATTGCAATAATTTGACACCTATTGGTGAGTGAACAAATATACCTCATGTTGTGATCTGATCTGACTGATGTGGAATTTTGTTGTGTGTTTTTTTTTTTAATCGGAAAAAGTTTTGTCTTGCGTTGTGTTTCTACATGCCACAAGAGGGCGATGAAGCATTTTTTTCCCCCCCTATGAGAAAATCTTATCGAGCCCTCCTCAATATATCTGCTTTGGGCAAAAGAGGGCACCAAAGCAGTCGTTTAAATAAGCGATGACTTGGAGCTGAGCACAAAATCGAAAATGGCATACCGGCTTCCCAGAAATTCTGTCAATGTGTGTTCATGTTTGTGAGGGAGTCTTTTAGACTGGTTGAAATAGTTGTGGGATTCCATACGCTTCTTGCAGCAGATTTGCCATGAGCGAATAAAAGGGAATGAAAACAGCATTTTATCTGTCTTGTATGAGGGCGGCTTGGCAAGTCGTCTGGTGAGTGCCTTGGCTTCACAATGCAAAGGTGTAGGGTTCAATTCCGGCTCTGGTGGGGAGTTTGCATGTTCTCCCCATCCCTGTGTGGGTCCCCGCCAACATTCCAAAAACATGCGTGGCAGTCAAATTGCCCACTCTTAAGTTGTCCCTTCATGCTTGTGAAAATAGATCAATCCTGTTTTATAAAATTAGAGCTTCACTTCACTAAATGTGCTATACTCATCGCAAAGTCCATTTATTCATAAAAACAAATGCGATTTTAAAAATGACGTCGCGGCATATTCCCATGACTGAGTGGTATATGAACGTGCATTGGGTTCAGGCGACCTGGGTATGATTCCCACTGTCTGCTCCAGCCGAGTGTTGCTGTGGACGTGCAAACTCACCAGCCATCTTTGTTGATATTGTTTGAACATTGCGAGCAGGCTTCCAGAGACAATGCAAGTAACAATGAACAAACTGGAATGCCTCAGTGTCATAATCATGCTCCTAAATTGAGTGCCGACATACCTTTACAGATAAACGGCAAATCGAGGTTCAAAAACTTTGAAATTACTGAAAACACCACTGGTTTTCGCTGGAACATGGGATGTATGGCCTCTTCTTGTCTTCTTGAGGGTTTTTGGCAGATTACGTCTCCTTGGTGCATATCGCCACCTATTGTACAGGAGGTTGCAAAGCCATTTGGCAAGTGTTGCTTTCCCATGGGGCGGCACAGTGGTCATACATTCACAGATCATGGATGAGATGGAGAAATATGTTTTCAAAAAAGCACGAGTCGAGCTCAGCCGTCCATATGATGATGAAGTGTCCCCCGACCGGAAATCAGCGAAACTACAGCTTGCGAAAAAGTTTCTGCTATGTGTTGATCCTGCACAATGTTCCCGCTCAGATGCGCAACTGTACATTGGTCGCACACACTCAGTACACGAGAACACCTATTCAGCGCACTGCGAATGAATCATATATCTAACTGTTTTTGTCTGTGAGTGACAGGTGTCCAGGCAATCATACGATACGATGAAATTGTGCTATGCAGTCAATCATGGCATTGGCAGTAATTGCGCATGCGCTATGCTCATCCACGCACCATGACAATAACAATGCGGTGGAGATAAGTGACGCTAATGCTAAATCCTAATCGAAACGAGCGGGCAGTGAATGTGATACGTTGACTCCCAAGAACAAAATGAAAAGTATGGTGAAAATTTGGTAATATTTAAGTCAGATTTGTACATATTTGCGTGAAATTATTAAAGATGTTTTATTTTTGGATATTAATCAACATATTCTATTATGGCGAGATCATTTCTGAGTAGTGGAAATGCTAATAAAAGACAGTGTATCACAAGAAACACCGCACATCATTGTGGAAAATGTTTTAATGTGAACAAAATGTTATTTCTAAGTTTGGCTGGCAACAAGTTATGGAAGTTGCTGTTGTAATCTGATTCTTTTAATAAGGCATGAAACTTTCGATGATCTGAGCTGTGATACTGGTGTGTGGCCACAGCATTTCTGATGTTGTGCACAGTGGTCCTCGGTGTGCTCAGAGAGGTTGTCTCTTTGCCCAGCTAAAATAGAGGGAACATTGCTTGGTACAACGGCTGAAAACTAGTCCCTTGTTTAGGAAACAAACAAACAAAAAAAAAAAAAAACGCCTTTCGATACACGGTCTTTCAAAAACGACTTACTAGAAATGGTTGTTCAAAAAAATCCCTATATATGGAAGAAATGAATGTATACATTCGTTGAGAAAAACTGATTTACTATACATGGTTGTTTATTGGGGCTAAAATCACCTCATTATATATGGTCGTTTTTTTGGGCTAAAAATTCCTTTCGATAGATCATCGTTTTTTTGGGGGGCAAAAAACGCCTTATGATACATGGTCGTTTTTTAGTGCTAAAAAACGCCTTAGTATCCATGGTCGTATTTTCATCTCAAAACGGCTCACCATACATGGTCGTTTTTTTGAGCCAAAAACACCTTCTCGACGTGGTCGTTTTCTTCTAGCTAAAAACGCCTGAGTATACATGGTCGTTTTTTGGGGTTAATAACAATATTAAGGATGCCTACACCGCAAGAGCCCTGCCTCCCCTGGGAAACTCAGACCATAAAGCGATACACCTACTTCCCATCTACAGGTCGCAAGCCAGAAATCAAAACGGTGATTGTGTGGTCAAACGACAAAGTAGAGGAGCTCAAGGGAACCTATCTCTGCACAGACTGGAGTGTCTTCTTCCAAGACACACATGTTCATGAGGCTGCAGAAGTAATAACAGATTCTGTCTCCTTCTGTATGCACATTATCCCCCAAAAAACTGTAAAAATATATGCAAACAATGAGTCGTACATTACGAAGGAAGTTATTGAATGTTTAAGGAGGAAGAAAAGAGCCCATAGGCTTGGCGACGACGCTGGGCTAAAGTTGGCCCAGAAGGATCTCACCCGGCTACTAAGAACAGCACGGTCTAAGCACAAAGAGCGGGCAGAGCAAGCCCTGTCTAATTCCAACACAAAGAGGTTGTGGGACTCAATTCGCAAACATGGGCACAAGGAAGAAGCCCCTGCCGGCTCATGATGAGAAAGCGAGGGCAAGGGAGCTAAATGATTTCTACATGCGTTTTGAAGTTGACACTTCCAAAGAGTGTAATGAATTGCTGTGCAGTCTGCAGTATGATCCTAATGACAGGGTGTTAATTGACTCAGCTAGTGTTACCCGGGTTTTTAGATCACTGCGCGTAAACAAAGCCACCGGACCAGACAATTCGTCTGCTTATTTATTAAAAACCTTTGCTGAGGAACTAACACTGGCCTGGCACCCTCTCTTCCAGCTGTCTATAGACACAGAAGTGCTGCAGCTCTGGAAGAAATCCATGATAATTCCGGTCTCTAAAAAACCCTCCCCCCAGGTTGACAATGATTATAGACCAGCAGCCTTAACCTCCAATGTGATGAAAGGTTTAGAGAAGATCATTGTCGAGAAACTACGCAAGGAGGTGGAAGCTTCGATGGATGAATATCAATTTGCCTCCACAAAAAACCGTCGCACGAGTGATGCCGTGTCTACTATTCTGCACTTTCTTCTGAGGTATCTTGAGAACAGGGGGGCATATGCCAGACTGCTATTCGTGGACTTTAGCTCAGCCATTTACTCAATCCGTCCGGACATTTTGCTGAAGAAGTTGGTTCAGTTGAATGTCAATCCATTTCTGATTAGGTGGTACCTTTCCTTCTTATCCAAGAGACCACAGCGTGTGAGATTTAACGCTGTCTTGTCAGATGAGGTCGTGAGCAGCACGGGGGCACCCCAGAGTTGCGTGAGCTCACCTTTTCTGTTCACCCTATTTACAAACGACTGTGTTAGCTCCCAACCAAATCAGTATGTTGTCAACATCCACCCTTGGTCTGCTCACGAGTGACTCTGGCATTAGTAGCCACTGTGACGGGATTGACATATTTGTTGACTGGTGTAATGAACACCATCTAAACATAAATGTGGAAAAAACTGAGGAAATGGTGTTTGACATTAAATCAATTAGAGACCATAGCCTCATCTCAATAAATGGGACTAACATCAGGCAGGTCTCCCCATACAAAGATTTATAAGGATTTATATGGATAGCAGGCTTGACTGGCAGACACATGTTTCAATTGTCTGTTCGAAGATCCATCAGCACCTTCATTTCTTGCGACGTCGGAGATTATTTGGAGTCGGCAGAAGCATTCTGTTGATCTTTTATCGAGCAACTATTGAGTCAGTCCTGCGCTTTGGAATAACCAGTTGGTTTGGGAACCTGACGTAAAATCGAAAGCTCAGGTAACCAGCTTGGTTAAGACAGCAGGGAAGGTAATTGGACAGACCCCGCCCCCTGTCCCCCAGCATATATATGTGCAGTCCGTTATTCAACAGGCTGTCAGGTTTATCCAATTTGACACTCAGGAATAAAACACAAGGAGGAGACAGGAGACTCAATTCTGGTACCAGGAGGGAACGAGGAGAAGCGTTCGGTTTCAGTTCTCGGCACGTTACCCCCCCACGCCCCTTATTTATTGGGAAATCTACTATGTGTGTGTATGTGAGTGTAAATTACGTATATGTGTGCAATTGTTACAAAACCATCACGTTGCAGCTGGTGTTGATGGCTCCATTCACTGTCCAACCTTGCTCCTGTTTAGTCTGAACACTTATCTCTTCCCAACCACGTCCTCGGAAAGGTGGTTGCGTCCCTAAACTTCCACACAGTGCACTAAGCATTCTTGATTACAAATGTGAGTATATAAATATAATACAAAGGATTATAAATGTGAGTACATGATGATTAATATATTTTTATTAGAAGCATAAGCGTTCTTCATTGCAGGCATAGTCAATTAATGATTGCAGGCATAAGCGTTCATCTTTGCAAGCATAATCAATTTATCATTGCAGGCATAAGCTTTCTTCTTTGCGAGCATAATCAATCAATCAATCAATATCAAAATAACAATAATAACATTAATAAT
>NW_017804805.1:18306-21471 GCF_001891065.2 Hippocampus comes
ATGATTAATATATTTTTATTAGAAGCATAAGCGTTCTTCATTGCAGGCATAGTCAATTAATGATTGCAGGCATAAGCGTTCATCTTTGCAAGCATAATCAATTTATCATTGCAGGCATAAGCTTTCTTCTTTGCGAGCATAATCAATCAATCAATCAATATCAAAATAACAATAATAATAATAAGCGAATGTATGATAACTAAAAATAATCAATCTATCACAGGCCAACAACATTCTAGACAATCCTTCTCACGTGCTGCACTCCCAATTCGAGCTCCGACAATCAGGAAGGAGGTACAGGACCCTTCTCTGCAAATTAAACCGATAAAAAAACTCATTCATACCGCAGGCTATCAGCCTAATTAACAAACAACTAGAGGAAGGCAGACAGACAAGCAGGAGGACATGAGGGCAGTGTGGGGTGTGCATATGACTGTGATGTACCGTCCATTGTGTGTAGAGTATATATTGTCCGGCACTGTATGTATTGTCCAATGTATGTGGTGTAACGTACCTGAATGTGTATGTATTGTTCCATGCATGTAGCAGCAAGTGGGGCATGTCCTCCGAGACAAGTTTCTCCTGTGGGAGACCAAATAAAAAGTCAAATCAAAATCAAAATCAAATCAACAACACCCGGTCACCGATGGTGTAGTGATACATTTAACGAATTTCTGTGCTGGCAGCGTGGGATCAATCCCCACTCAGTGAGATGTAAAAATACAACACCAAACACTTAGTTGATTTTTTTTTTCTTTTTTTTTTTTTTTTTTGGGGAAACCCCAGATAGGTTGCATCATGTATGACCAAAGTGCGCTGCCATTCACAGTCACTGATAGTGGAATCGTAAACTCGCCGGCTTTCAGTGCAGGTAGCGCGGGATCACACCCTGCTCAGTGACGTGTGAAAATATAATTTTAAACAGTTAATTTTTTTGGGGAAAACCCCATTACGTTGTGTCATATATGATGGAAATGCCCTTCCATTCACAGTCACTGGTAGTCCAGTGGTAAACTTGCAGGCTTTGGGGGCAGTCAGAGTTGGATCAGTTCCCGCTCAGAGACATGTGAAAATACAGCACCGAACACTTGGTTACTTTTTTCCATGCGAAAACCCCAATATGTAGAGTCATATATGACCAAAGTGCTCTGCAATTCACAGTAACTGGTAGTGTAGTGTTTGTGGAGGCTCTCAGTTGAACAGGAAAGTTCCATCGTAGAAAGGGTTCTGTCAGTCGTCATCTGAGGGTGAAAATTTTTTAACAAAAATCGCTTCCTTTACTCCCCTTTCAAACCATCTCTTTTCTGTTCCTTTTTACTTTTTACTTTTTACTTGTTCATCTTCAATTGTGTGGTTTGTTTCTTTTAAGTGTGCGTATACTGCACTTTTGTTATCATTGTTTTTCCATTTGTGTTGATAAAGTCTTTTCTTGAGTGTTTGTTTGGTTTTCCGATGTAATGTTCCTTGCACTCACTTTCTTGGCAACAGATGGAATAAATCAGATTAAAGTGAGTGCAAGGAACATTACATTTTGGGGTGTACTTTCTTTGTGAGACAAAAACTAGTACATCCCCAAAATCAGTATCAGATTTAACCTGTCTCCTATTTACAATAACTTGTTGACCACCAAGGGACAAAGACATGCTGATCAGGCTAACTGAAAGTAGCTATTCAGCCCTAGCCCAAACAATAGGGCTAATCAAGACCCAACGATAGGGAATTTAGAAATCAATGGGCCTCTTCACCATAGGGGCATGACTAACCATCCCCACCCAGTCCTCAAATAGGCCACGCTCAGCTTTTTAGCACAGAGCAATTTCCCGGAGTCTTCACGGAGACTTCAGGGTTGTCTACCGCTGACGAAGCTTCTGTGAGAGAAGCGAAACGTCTTTTGTTTTTTGTTTTTTACCCACAGGTACAGATGACGACTGACAGAACCCATTCTACGATGGTAGTGTAGTGGTGAACTCGATGGCTTTTGGTGCAGGCAGCGCCGGTTGACAACCCCCTAAGTTACTTGTGAAAATGAAATTTAAAACACTGAGTTACCTTTTTCTTTGGAAACTCCCGATACATTGCATCATGTATGACCAAAGTGCACTGTGATTCACAATCACTGATAGTCTTGTGGTAAACTCGCAGGCTTTGGGGGTAGTCAGAGTTGGGTCAATTCCCGGTCGGTGATATGTCCAAATCCAGCACTGAACACTTGGTTACGTTTTTCCATGGGAAAACCCCAAGTGTGGCGTCATGTATGACCAAAGTGCCCTGCGATTCACAGTCACTGGTAGTGTAGTGGTAAACTCGCTGGCTTTTGGTACAGGCAGCGCCACTTGACAAACTCCCTCAGTGACGTGTGAAAATACAGCACCAAACACTTGGTTACATTTTTCCATGTGAAAACTGCAATATGTCGCGTCATATGTGACTAAAGTGCCTTGCCAGTCACAGGCACTGGTAGTGCTGTGTTAAAACTGCAGGCTTTCAGTGCAGTCAGCACAGGCTCAAAACCCGCTCAGTATCGTGTGAAAATAAAATTTTAAACACGTAATTTTTTGGGAAAACCTCATTATGTTGCGCCATATATGACTAAAGTACCTTGACAGTCACTGATAGCGTAGTGGTAAACTAGCTGGCTTTCGATGGATGCAGTGCTGGTTCAAAACCCGCTCAGTGACGTGTGAAAATAAAATTTGACACAGTTATGTTTTTTTGGGAAACCCCTACAGATTGCATCCTGTATGACCTAAATGCACTGCCATTCGCAGTCACGGGTAGTGTAGTGGTAAAACCACAGGCTTTCAGAGCAGTCAACACAGGTTCAAAACCTGCTCAGTATAGTGTGAAAATAAAATTTTAAACACGTATTTAATTTTTTCTTTGGGAAAACCCCATTATGTTGCATCATATATGACCGTAAAGCCCTGCCATTCACAGTCACTGGTAGTCTAGTAGTAAACTTGCAGGCTTTGGGGGCAGTCAGAGTTGGTTCAATATCCGGGCAGTGACATCAGAATCAGAATCAATCAGAATCAGAATCATCTTTATTGGCCAAGTATGTAGAACACACAAGGAATTTGTCTCCAGTATAACACGCTGCATTAGTATCATCATAAACAAGGACATGACAAATAAGTATGGAAGGACATTTCATAATGTAAGTGA
>NW_017804805.1:21912-23083 GCF_001891065.2 Hippocampus comes
TCCCACTTCATGTCCTGGGAGACTGTGATTCCCAGGAACTTGAAGGTCTCGATGGTTGACACGTGGCAGTTGGATCGTGTGAGGGGCAACTGTGGTGAAGGATGTTTCCTGAAGTCCACGATCATCTCTACAATCTTGAGCGTGTTCAGCCCGAGGTTGTGTCGGTTGCACCAGAGCTCCAGCTAGTCCACTTGTTGTCGGTACGCAGACTCGTCGCCGTCTTTGATGAGACCGATGACTGTGGTGTCGTCTGCGAACTTTATGAGTTTGACAGCTGGACTTGTTGAGGTGCAATCGTTTGTGTAGAGGGAGAAGAGCAGTGGAGAGAGGACGCATCCCTGTGGGGCTCCAGTGCTAGTGGTGCGTGTTGATGATGTTGTTCTTCCCAGTCTCACCTGTTGTGTTCGTCCCGTCAGGAAGCTGAGGATCCACTGGCAGATCGTAGGGGACACACCGAGCTGGAGAAGTTTGAGGGTGAGGATTTCCGGGATGATGGTGTTGAACGCAGAGCTGAAATCCACAAACAGGATCCTTGCGTAGGTCCCTGTGCTGTCGAAGTGCTCGAGGATGTAGTTTAGACCTATGCTGACTGCGTCCTCCACAGACCTGTTTGCCCGGTAGGCAAACTGAAGAGGGTCCAGCAGGGGTCCGGTGACATTCTTTAGGTGATTCAGCACAAGGCGTTCAAAGGACTTCATGACCACAGACATCAGAGCGACAGGCCTGTAGTTGTTCAGTTCCGATGTTGCCGATTTCTTGGGAACTGGGATGATGGTAGACTGTTTGAAGCACGATGGGACCTCACACAGCTCCAGGGATCTGTTGAATATTTATGTGAAGACCGGCGCCAGCTTGTCAGCGAAGACTTTCAGGCAGGAGGTGGACACTTTGTCGGGCCCCGCAGCTTTCTTGATCTTCTGCTGCTTGAAGAGCCGTCTCACGTCCTGTTCATGGATCTGTAGGGGAGTAAATGAGGGTGTTGGGGCGGGGGCGGTAGATAGAGTAGTTTCTGGTAGAGGTGGGTGTATGTGGAAAATGGGGGTGTCCTTTTCAAATCGGCAGAAAAACATGTTTAGTTCATCAGCAAGACCCTTATTGTTCACTGGTCGGGGGGATGGCATTCTGTAGTTTGTGATTGCTTTCAGGCCATTCGACACAGATGCAGAGTCAT
>NW_017804805.1:23460-29227 GCF_001891065.2 Hippocampus comes
AATCGCCCAAAATGATCAGGGGTGACTCTGGGTATTTTAGTTGGAGTTTGTTTACGCCGTGTTAGTGTTAGCTTGTGGCGCAATGTAAACACCGACTAGTAAAAAGGAGGTGAACTCACGTGGCGAGTAGAATGGCTTGCAGTTTAAAGACAGCGACTCCAGGTCCGGGCTGTAGTGTGCGTTGAGCTTCGTGACATCAGTGCATCATTCTTCATTGATATAGAAGCAAATCCCACCAACTTTCGATTTCCCTGATAGCTCCGTGTCACGGTCGGCTCGGAGTAGGCGGAAGCCGGGTAGATGTAGCGCGGAATCTGGGTGGCGGTCACTGAGCCAGGTTTCAGTGAAGCAGAGCGCAGCAGAACGTGCAAAGGTTTTGTTGGTCTTTGTGCGGAGAAGAAGTTCATCCATCTTGCTTGGCAGAGACCGTAGATTAGCAAGATGGATCGATGGGAGCAGGGTTCGAAATCCACGCTCCCGGAGCTCGACTAGCACGCCGGCTCACTTCCCTCTCCTCCGACGGCATTTCCATGCTCTGTACAGTGCAGCCGCTCCGCTCGCGATTAGTTCCGAAAAACCTTGTGGATTTTCGTGTGCTGGTGAAAAAAGGCTGAGCGTAGACTCCCCAATGCTAAGCAACTTTTCCCTCGTGTAAGTAAGCCGCTCAGGGTCGCCAAAAACTAACGAAAATGACAAAAACAGGGATAGTACTTGGGAGCGTGTAACCGAGGCTGACATACCTGTTGGCACCATGTGCAAATACAGCACCAAACACTTGGTTGCATTTTTCCACGGGAAAACCCCAATATGCTGCATCATATGTGACTAAAGTGCCTTGCCAGTATCAGTCACTGATAGTGTAGTGGTAAACTAGCTGGCTTTCGATGGAGGCAGTGCTGATTCAAATCCTGCTCAGTGATGTGTGAAGATAAAATTTCACACACTGAGTTATGGTGTTTGGGAAACCCCTATAGGTTGCATCCTGGATGACCAAAGTGAGCTTCTATTGAAAGTCATTGGTGTAGTGGCAAAAACCGCAGGCTTTCAGTGCATTCAGCGCAGGTTCAAAACCTGCTCAATATCGTGTGAAAATAAGATTTTATACACGTAGTTATTTTTTTCCATGGGAAAACCCCAATATGTCACGTCTTATACGACCAAAGTGCCATGCCATTCAAAGTCACTGGTAGTGTAGTGGTAAACTCTCTGGCTTTCGGTGCACTCAGTGCTGGTTCAAAACCCGCTCACTGAAATGTGAAAATACAGCACCAAACACTTGGTTACTTTTTTCCATTGGAAAACCCCAATATGTAGCGTCATATATGACCAAAGTGCCCTACCATTCACAGTCACTGGTAGTGTAGTGGTAAAACTGCAGGCTTTCGGTGCAGCAGCGCTGGTTCAAAACACGCTCAGTGACGTTTGAAAATACAGCACCAAACCCTTGGTTACTTCTTTCCATGGGAAAACCCCCAATATGCAGCGTCATATATGACATAAGTGCCTTGCCAGTCACAGTCGCTGGTAGTGTAGTGGTAAACTAGCTGGTTTTCAATGCAGGCAGCTATGGTTGAAAATCTGCTCTGTGACATGTGAAAATACAGCACCAAACACTTGATTACTTTTTCCATGGGAAAACCACAATATGTCACGTCATATATGACTAAATTGCCTTGCCAGTCACAGGCACTGGTAGTGTAGTGGTAAACTCTCTCGCTTTCGGTGCACTCAGCGCTGTTTCAAAACCTGCTCAATGAAATGTGAAAATACAGCACAAACACTTGGTTACTTTTTTCCATGGGAAACCCCCAATATGTAACGTCATATATGACCAAAGTGCCCTGCCGTTAACAGTCACTGGTAGTGTAGTGGTAAACTTGCTGGCTTTTGGTGCAGGCAGCGCTGGTTCAAAACCTGCTCAGTGACATGTGAAAATACAGCACCAAACAATTGGTTATTTTTTTTCCGTGGGAAAGCCCCAATATGTAGCGTAATATATGACTAAAAATCATTGGCACCGCCCAACCCACTCTTGAGGACTTGCACACTGCAAGAATGAAGACAAGGGCACGGAAAATCCTCCTGGATCCCCCGCACCCTGCCCACCACCTTTTCCAGCTACTCCCCTCAGGCAGGTGCTACAGATCCATGCGCACCAAATCCAGCAGACACTTAAACACCCTCTTCCCTCAAGCCATTAACTCCCGAAACAGTCACTGACATAATCATTGTCATTGTCACTCTTCTTGTACAACAAATACTGCTACTGGTCACTCTAAAATGGTTCACTGATTTTCTGCACCAACTGTACAACTGTAATCGTATTTTATTCTACCACTGATCACATTAGCTCTGCTGATAGTTTGCACATTGTCTCACAGTTGTCACTGGGTGGTACCACCACACTACGGTTCACTTACATTACGAAATGTCCTTCCATACCTATTTGTCATGTCCTTGTTTATGATGATACAAATGCAGCGTGTTATACCGGAGACAAATTCCCTATGTTCTACATACTTGGCCAATAAAGATGATTCTGATTCTGATTCAAAAGTGCCTTGCCATTAACAGTCACTGGTAGTGTAGTGGTCAACTCGCTGGCTTTCAGTGCAGTCAGCGCAGGTTCAAAACCTGCTCAGCGACGTGTGAAAATACAGTATCAAACACTTGGTTAATTTTTTCCATGGGAAAACCCCAATATGTAATGTCATATATGACCAAAATGCCCTGCCGGTCACAGTCACTGGTAGCGTTGTGGTGAACCCGCTGGCTTTCAGTGCAGGCAGCAGCGGTTCAAAACTCACTCAGTGACATTTGAAAATACAGCACCAAACACTTGGTTCCCTTTTCTCGATGGGAAAACCCCAATACGTCGCGTCATATATGACTAAAATGCCTTCCCCGTCGCAGTCGCTGGTAGTGTCGTGGTAAACTAGCTCGCTTTTGATGGAGGCACTGCTGGTTCAAAACCCGCTCAGTGATGTGTGAAAATAAAATTACAAACAGTTACTTTTTCTTTGGGAAACCCCTAATAGGTTGCATCCTGTATGACCAAAGTGCGCCGCCATTCACAGTTACTGGTAGCGTTATGGTAAAATCGCAGGGTTTCCGTGCAGGCAGCACGGGTTCAAAACCCACTCAGTGACGTGTGAAAATAAAACTTTCCACAGTTACCCTTCATTTGCGAAACCCCCGATAGGTTGCATCATGTATGACCAAAGCGCACTGCCCTTCACAGTCACTGGTAGCATAGTGGTTAACTCGCTGCCTTCCGATGCAGGCAGCGCGGGTTCAAAACCTGCTCAGTATTGTGTGAATATAAACTTTCAAACACTTGGTTTTTCTTTGGGAAAACCCCATTACGTTGTGTCATATATGACGGAAATGGCCTGCTGTTCGCAGTCACTGGTAGTCTCGTGGTAAACTCGCAGGCTTTGGGGGCAGTCAGAGTTGGATCATTTCCTGCTCAGTGACATGTGAAAGTACAGCACCGAACACTTGGTTACTTTTTTTTCCATTGGAAAACTCCAATATGTAGAGTCATATACAGTGAAACTCCTCTACAACGAAATCATGTTTGCAGCAAGAAATTTTTCACAACAGGGGTTTTTTCACTGTATCAAATTTGATCTCTGATGTAAACACACACACACACACACACACACACACACACACACACACACACACACACACACACACACACACACACACACAAATATCAAAGTGGGGAAATTCTTTGCTGTCCACAACATCATTTCCAGTAAATGTTTGTGTTGTCATTTGAAAGTGGGCATGCACTCACTTGGGTGGACCGACTCCATGAAAGACCCCATCGAAAGCTCCTCCCACACCACACCACATGAAAACAGTGAAACTCCTCTACAACGAAATTATGTTTGCAGCAAGAAATTTTTCACAACAGGGGACTTTTCACCATAGCAAATTTATCTCAGATTTAAACACACACAAAAGTATGTGGACTCTTTATTTTTATTCCAATAGTGCATAAGTATGAGCACGCACTTATTTGACACTTCATACAGTCAGTGTAGAAAGAAAAAAAAGGGAAAGAAATTGCGAAATTTACAATCAGCATTCACTTTCACTTACATCAATTTCTTGGATAATGTATTTGATTTTGCTTCCTCCGTCTTTCATTTTGATCACTTTTCTCCTCTCTTGCAGCGTCAGAGCGCTTTTTGTCTTAACTGCTTGACATCCAAAGGTCCGTTTTGAAGCCATTTTAGCAATGCAACGTTCGTGCTGCGTCTGAATCAAACAATAACAAATACTTCCTGGACCCGGTGGCTTTTCTTTCCACCATCTCGCTGTCTCTAACTCGACCTCCCCTCGATCGCCACCCAAGACAGCGTTGCTCAGCTGATGTCATGCAATGAACTTTTAAAGCCAGCCATGGGACGCTTCGTAGTCCTCGATGGCTGTAGTCTAATTAGTGCTCCAATTAGCGGAAGGTTTTTAGCGTGATAACAAGTAAACCATTCCAGGAAACGTTTGTTTGTTTGACTGTCCGTCGAGCCACAAGCAATTCACCCTGAGCATCTAATCGGATGCATTCCACTCTATCTTCCACGGATCTAGCGACAGTATCTACACACAGAGATAGTGAGCTCCCTCTTGGCCAACCGGAGGCCAGGATGATGCTCGGTAAGCCAATGGCAGAGCAGCTATGAGGATGTTGTGTTCAGGAAACTCGGGGCTGTGTAAACCAGTGTGGTGGTTGGTGTTGCCATTTCCGAACAAAGGAGCAGAGGTCGCTGTTGGATTAGACTTCGTTGTAGTGAATCTCTTTGCGAGGCAAGAGCAGAGAAAAAGATTTTGTAAAATGTAACAGGGTTTTTTTTTCGTTGTATGGGGGGGCAGGAGAGTGGGAATGGTTGTTAATGCATGAAGATTTTTTCACACTAGGGGGTATTTTCGCCCCTGTAGGTTTCGTTGTAGAGGAGTTTCACTGTATGACCAAAGTTCTCTGCCATTCACATTCGCTGGTAGTGTAGTGGTAAACTCGCTGGCTTTCGGTGCATGCAGCACCAGTGAAGTGTGAAAATACAGCACCAAACACTTGGTGAATTTTTCTTTGGGAAAACCCCATTATGTTGCGTCATATATGACTAAAGTGCCTTGCCAGTCACAGTCACTGGTAGTCTAATGGTAAGCTAGCTGGCTTTCTGTGCAGGCAGCACGGGTTCAAAACCCACTCAGTGATGTGTGAAAATAAAATTTCACACAGTTACGTTTTCTTTGGGAAACCCCGGATAGGTTGCATCATGTATGACCAAAGTGTCCTGCTATTAACAGTCACTGGTAGTCTAGTGGTAAACTCGCAGGCTTTGGCGGCAGTCAGAGTTGCCCCCAATACGTATGTGAGAATTGGACTGACGAGGCAACTAAGAATGTTCACTTCGTCTCTGGTAAGTACTTGGGAATTAGATATAGCATGTCAAATTATATTCTATTTTGTAAAAGCCAAGAATAATGTTCAATTTGTGAAAGTAACAAATGAGTGAAGCAGTTGATCTGTAGTCTTTACAGTCAAACGTGTTTACAAGTTGTGTGTGAAGTAACTCTTCAATGCTTCATGCACATTTTAAAAACAAACATACAGCCATACTCATGCCAAATGATAAAAACATGCTTCACCACACACACAGGTGTGTGTGTCTATCTATCTATCCAGCAATATATACTGTATCTCTCTCTCTCTCTCTCTCTCTATATATATATATATCTATATATATAGATATAT
>NW_017804805.1:29560-49143 GCF_001891065.2 Hippocampus comes
TATATATATATATCACTGCATATTTATAATTTACATCCTTTAATTTAATTTTTAAATTTTACAGGAAAAGCATCCCTGGAACATGGTAGTCCCAGATTGTGTTCCATCTGTATTTTCTTACACAGCAGCTGTTTCATCGAGTGGACACTCAAAACTTGCAAGGTAAAACTGTAAAACCCAGCAGAATTATAGTTTGTCTTGAAAATGAATTTATTCCAAGAAAAATACAGTATAGACTGATAAACGAACACCAAATTGAAAAACTTCTACAGATGCATGAGTTTTGAAACACACACAAGCATACATAAATAAATATATATATATATATATGCTGCCTCCATCACAACAGAGCAAAGTCTGATCAACTTTCGATGAAAGTTCTTCAGGTGTGAGATCAGATGCTGACTCTTCATCCAAAGTTGTAACTGGCTCAGGAAGACAGTGCTCGCCTGTGAAGAAGTGTTTCTATCTGTGGAGTCCTCGTGTGAATAAATGGTTGTGAGAACTGCAGCTTTTGATGTAATTGATCTCAGCAAGTATATGTGTTCGTCGGTTATCCCTAAATATGAAATCAAATATATAATTATGAATAAAAGCCTTTGAAACATGCTACATTTAACATGTTGAGTACAAGTGCCTGTATCATATGTGTGTATCATTATTCACATTTGGTTGAATTTGGACAATGCTATTGCAATCTATTTTCAGCAAATTATCTCGACATCTTTGCTTCATTATGTGACTCATGCCGAGTTACCACAATGCTGTCTTTAGATATCCTGCTTAATGACGTTGCACGTGTTCACTTTCTTCAAGTTGATATCACACACACGTACTGGTTCCACTTCCTTTCTGGACATGTCATTCCATGCACAGGATCGTGACATGCAGGCTGAAGCGGAAACAAGTGTTCAACCCCTATGCTGGCCACCTGTGCCCCTTACGGCCCTCGGACCCCCGAAGTGAGATCCTGACGAGCGTCAAACCAGGAAGTATGACGTCACTTGAAGACAACAATAGCGGGGCTCTCTCTGGAAAGTGTACAAAGTCAGTCAGAAATCGATTCGAAAAATGACGTTTCAAACTTACAGTATCTGCGGGGATCCAGGTGTTTGAAGAGTTGGAGGAGGAGGAGGAGGTTCTTGGCAAGATGTATTTTGGACCATACATGTATGAGCCAGTTGCTCAGGATGCAGAAAATGTGCCTGAATGGCCAGACATGGACTGGAGAGGAGACCCATCGGGACTGGAAGAATGGGAAGATATACAGTACAGGCTGCGGTTATTAGTCTAGCGTTATTGCTTGCAATGATGCTGCGCCGTGCTGTAAATTGCACACAATGGGATTACCTACTTGGTCCATGTACTCCCGTGAGCACTGAGAGCTACCGTCATAGTGGGTTGGTGTCCTGTATAATCATTGCTGAGGTAGTTCTGTTGCATTGTCGGCCACTCCGCGCATTTTATAGGCAGCAATGTTAGTTGTAAATCATCATTCCAGAGAATTCCATTCATGCACTCATATCCTCCTGACTACCAGTAGTTCAAATTTGTCCTCTGTAGAGGACATTTGTGAACCTAAATATCTCCCACCCAGTGCCTCCAATCGCATTAACTCCTTTTGCTACTCAAAAGAGGACATTCAGTGCTTTCCAATGATACCAAATTTGTAGGGGTTAGAAAAAGTAAGAAAATGGCTTCCCTCAGTGCAAGCACTTTTTATGGGAAGAGGAAAAGTAATACTTTTTATCGACTACATTTTGTCTTGAAATGCTGTTGGCATTTTAATTATAAGACTCTTATGAACACGTTAAAGTGTTGTTTGAGTTGTTTTAAGTGTATTTGAGCCTGTTTAAAAAATGTAGTGGGATTTCAAAAATTTCTTTGGAGGAGTCCAATTACTTCACATAGATTGGGGAATGTCAAAATAAATGTGATTGGACAACATTTTTTTTCCTGGTAGTCAGGAGGTTAAGATTCGAATGTTTTCGTCCAGAATTATATCCATATACGTGTATAATACTTTGAATTGAACAACAATCGGAGTTATTAATTGATTTGCACATCTACCTTTTGTTCAAATAGGTTCAGAAAACACAGGTCTTCTCAGTGCTTGTGACAAAGAATGCTCGTCACCACCGGCATGAAACTCATTCACTTTGGGAGAACAAAACTGTATTGTTCCAATTTTCTGCTCCATTTCTGTGCCCTATTCTGTTCTTTTGGCTACTCAAACAACTGTTTGCTTGAATGTGAACAGTGCATCCCCACACAGCTCCGAGGCATTTTGCCAAATAATTCGATAACAATAGCAAAGAGTCGTTAACAGGACAATCAGCAATGCATTACAATGGCTGACTGGCCGTAAATGACATCACAAGCCAGAGATTTCCGAAAAAACAAACAAACAAAAAAAATTTCATTGTTCAGCAATTGCTCTGGGTCTATGAACCTGGGTGAGTTGCGTTGAAAAAAAAACCTCACAAAAGTATGTTTTGAAATACTTTTAGCCCTAAGTATGACTCAAAAGATGGGTGGCCAAGTTTACTTCACACATGACCTTTAAGAGATGAAGATTTATATTTGTGTAGATGCAAAATTTGACCTTTTGAGTTTTTTATCATGTGAGGAAAGAAAGAAGTGAAGAAGAGAAATGGTCCTGGTGGTTGAAGAAATATTCAAGGCTGACAAAAGACCAACAACAACTGCACTGTGTACTTGCAGTTTTGCTGTATTTTCCTGGCCATCGTAGTTTTTTTCATCACCATCCGTCGGAGGATGCTTGTGCAGGAATTTTAAAACATTGCAGCTACTATGAATGATGATTCCTTCTAGACTCAACTGATAAGTGGTGCTTATAACTGGGGTCGAAGCTTACTTGTTTTGTTTAACTATAAAATATGAATACAGAGAATTTTAAAAAAAGACACAAAAATGATGCCTACATTTTCCAGTATTTAACAAAGCTTACTTGTTTTGTTTAACTAAAAATATGAATACAGAGAATTTTTAAAAAACACACAAAAATGATGCCTACATTTTCCAGTATTTAATTCACACGGTTCACCTAAAAACCTTTGTCGGTTCATACAGAGCAGGTCACATTTAATATGCATATCAAATGGGAGGGATGTTACAGCAAAATAATATTCATTTTATGACACCATTTTTTTGTCAACTCAATTTTTCATCAGGTACTTTTGTATCTACATCAAGAATGAACATACAGTATTGACAATTCAATCAGAAGCACTACACAAAGCACTAAAACGTATTCCAAGGAAACAGCCAAACACAGAGAAAATCAAGGGAGACACCATATCAGTGGACAAAAACAAAGCCCTACACAAACTTTCTCAGGGGTTAGTATCAGTGTTAGAAAATACACACTGTCCAGCCAAATATGCCAAACATGGGTTTTCAATCAACATAACATTTTACTGAAATGTTTTTCAGTTTCATGTTCAAACTGTCAAATGTTCCTGTTGTTCTCAGTATAATGTCAACTCGAGCATTTACCTCAAGAAGAATTGTTCACCTGTATTTTTTTTCCCCAACAGACGACATGTGATTGCATAAATCATCAGATGATAAGATGGAGGAAATCCGTGTCAATTGAACTTCATTCCTACATTGAAACTATTTCACAAAAGAAATAAACACACAGCACAATAAAGAAAATCTTCCCAAAATAGTCTTGCTCTTAACATTGACCAAACACAATTTATGATACATATTGACACAGAAAAAAAAAAGTTTTCAAGTGCCTTATATAAAATATTGTATTTGAAAAATCATCCTGTGAGGGGAGGGTGTAGGCGGGCAGACCATCTGTTTGTGTGCTTTGGGGCGCTACGTGAAATTCTCTTCAGTGTTTTCTTTGTTCCTCAAGTCTTTTGGAAGTTTTTAAAATGAGCAAAGGGTGATCATTTCAGTTGATCCTGAAACATCAAATAAATATCAACAACTCCGATCCAGCAACTTGATGGAAGAGTAAATGCAGCTAACAAAAAGCAGCCTACTAATGTTAATGTGTTGGTTGTTGAGTGGAAGGGAAGGAATTTGTCACATATTGATAGGTTGATTATTTTTAGTTATCATACATTCGCTTATTATTAATGTTATTATTGTTATTTTGATATTGATTGATTGATTGATTGATTGATTGATTGATTGATTATGTTCACAAAGAAGAAAGCTTATGCCTGCAATGATAAATTGATTATGCTTGCAAAGAACGCTTTTGCCTGCAATCATTAATTGACTATGCCTGCAATGAAGAACGCTTAGTCTTCGAATAAAGATATAATGCTTCTTAATCATTATATATTAATCATTATGTACTCACATTTATAATCCTTTTTATTATATTTATATACTCACAATTATAATCAAGAATGCTTAGTGCACTGTGTGGAAGTTTAGGGACGTAACCACCTTTCCGAGGACGTGGTTGGGAAGAGAAGTGTTAAGACAAACAGGAGCAAGGTTGGACAGTGAATGGAGCCATCAACACCAGCTGCAACGTGATGTTTTGTAACAATTGCACACATGTACGTAATTTACACGCACATACACACACATAGTCAAACAAGTTCAGTGTGTCTTCAACAGCCCCCACCCTTCAGGTTGGACACACCTATGTAGGAGATTTCCCAATAAATGAGGGGGTGAAGGGGGAGATCGTTAGGGTGACGTGCCGAGAACTGAAACCTAACGCTTCTCCTCGTTCCCTCCTGGTACCAGAATTGAGTCTCCTGTCTCCTCCTTGTGTTTTATTCCTAAGTGTCATATTGGATAAACCTGACACATATCCTGGTTAAAGCCCGCTACAGTACACTTCTACGTTCGCTCTACAAGACCAGACAGCAATCAGGCACCACTGGTGCTCGCTGCTTGGAGTTCCAAAGCAGGGGTGGGAGGGGCGAGCTGAATCAAACCATTGTTTTAAAGCAAAAAGGGAAAAAAAAATCTATTTTTCTCATTAAAATATTTCAATTTTTTACTGTATTTTTTCCCCAATTGTCTCGCTTGTTAAAAACAATGCACAGTTGAAAAGTATAGTATATCTCTGAAAATTTGGGAGCGTTTTTTTTTTTTTTTTTTTAAGAGCTGTTTCAAATATTCGGTGCTTGAAGCAGCTTTAAGAAACACTGTAGTTTCAATATGAACCAAGTGCCCATTGTTTGCAGGCATTTGCTCTTTGCAGCTCTCTAAAGGGTCTGACACAGCATTTCAGGCAAATTGAAGTCTGCACTGGCCAACATTTTGGAAAACCTTCAAACATTCTGGAGTTGATCACCTACCCACTCTCGAGGACTTGCATACAACAAGAACCAAGACAAGGGCATGGAAAATCCTACTGGACCCCCCACACCCTGCCCACCACCTCTTCCAGCTGCTCCCTTCGGGTAAGTACTATCGAACCATGCGCACCAAAACCAGGAGACATTCAACTAGCTTCTTCCCTCTCGCCATTGACACCCTAAACAGTATGCTTGTGGAGGCTCTCAGTCGTACAGGAAAGTTCCATCGTAGAAAGGGTTCCGTCAGTCGTCATCTGTACCTGTGGGTGTGGTATCTGTTTTTTATTAGTATTGTATTAACTTCATGGAATTACGTCAGCTAACTGTAGTCAAGGGAGAAAAGAGAGAATAGCTGTCAATTAGTATTAATATGTAGTGTCTACTTCTTATTAGCATTATAATGAGTATTAATATGTAGTGTCTACTTCTTACTAGCATTATATGATTTCGGATGTAGCTTATCATAGACAGAAGGAATAAAGAGTATGGCCGTCACTCGGAAAAAGCAGGAAAAAGGATGTATGGTTGTCTAACACTCGTAAGAAGCAAGAAATACAGCTGCTGACCAACGAAATAAAAATGCTGACCAACAACACTAGTTAACCGACTGCATGCCAAAGAATAGGTATAGCAGGAAAAGGGCTATGGCTGCCTCGCGTAGATAGCAGAAAAACAAGTATACAGTTGTCAAACAGAGAAATATATGGACCAGAAAACAGGAAGTAAAACGCAGAATCAGCAAAACCTGCTAGCCAACTACATGCCAAAGAATGTAAAGGGAAAAGAAACAGGAAGCAAAAAACAGAATCAGCAACACTTGACAGCCACCTACAGGTCAAAGAATGTGTTGAGAAAGAACTGAATGTATGACGATACTTGCTAAATCCATTTGCTATGGTCTCCATCAGATCGATAAATGCATGCCCCATTGTGATAACAATGACATGCCCCTTTATGTTTTAAAAGGACACGTGGTAATACTTGAAACCCACATGCATTCACACAAGGGCCCAGCAGGGGCCCCCATTATATTTTAAAAAATAGAAGCTATTGTGACACCATTATAATTCAAAACCAAGATATGAAGTAATTTATAGATACCATTAAAAACTAGCCAACGAAGAAAGCCACAGCCAATCAGAATCACACAACGCATTATGACACTGTTAGAGTTGATTACGATCAAGAGACGGCCCAATGAAATTGGAGGGGTGGGCCCCTCATACCGTTATAAAAACTGTGTTTAACCTCGAAAGAATTCAGAGTTTTCCGATGTGCATATCTGTACCTCTCCGAGTTTTTGATTGAATAAAGCTCGTTTGTGACCAGCCTGCACCTCGGCCTCCGGACTAAGTTTGTACTTGGTTTTTGAACGGTCTCGGCATCAAGCTCAAAGAAACTTCTGGTGTGTCCCCCGGTCTGCGGTTCAACAAAGGAAAGTCAGTTTTTTTCCTCCTTTTTGTGTCGGCCCCCCCTGCTCCCTCGGCCGTCCGCCCGGGACGCCTCGGCGCGCCCCTGGTCTCCGGGAAGGAGGCGTGGGTCCGGGTTCCGGGCCGACACATCAATGACGCCTGGGATATAAACCCTGGAGGAAGGAAAGTGGTCCCAGATGAGCTTGTGAACAAAGTGACCACGGCCGTACATGAAGCGCTAGGCCACGGAGGTACTTTGCCCACAAAGAGAGAGTTGGAGAAACTGGAGCTTTGGATCCCTGATAGGAAAATTCGGGCTGTGCTGCGGGACTGTGAATTGTGCAACAAATACAATGCAGGACGCCGTGGACAGCGAGCAGAAGGATTAACTATCAAAAGCACTGTGCCATGGGCATCAGTCTGCATGGACGTAGCAGGCCCCATGGGAGTGAGCGGCGCAAAAGGTGAGAAATACCTTATTGTGCTTGTGGACTCGATGTCAGGACATTTTGGACTAAGAGCAGTGAGAAAAGCAAATGCTAACAGTGTGATAAAAACACTGGAAGATGGATGTATGTGGCTAGGAATACCCAAAGAGCTACGTACTGATAATGGAACTCATTTCAAAAACGCCGCTGTGGATGCATGGTGTCGAAAGTGGGGAATAACAAGAATTTATTCGCCGCCTTACACCCCACAAGCCAACGGCGTGGCTGAAAGAACCATCGGCCTGGCTAAGAATTGGCTGGGGAAAAATGCAAATGGAAAAGAATGGAGCACAAAGCTGGTGGAGTTGGTCAGAGACTTGAATGGGAGGAGCAGAGCAGATAGGCCATCCCCCTCAGAGGAGCTGAATCAACGCCCCTTTGTAGCTTCCGCAATAGGCAGAGTACAAGAAAAGACCAGCCCTCAGAAGGAGAAGTGCCCGCTTGAAAAAGGACAGACAGTGTGGGTCAAATCACATGACTCCGCTGGCTCTCAAGCGGTTAAGTCCAAGTATGACCAGTCCGACATAGTCGAAGAAGTTTTAGACAGAAACACAGTGCGCCTCAGAACGAGAGGTGTCCAAGGGGTAGAGCAGCTAAAACCTATCCAGTCGACTCAACCTAGCCAGGGAGTAAAAACAAAAAACAAGAATCTTTAAAATGGAACATGCCGTACCCCCATTTATTAAGTTGGCCATGGTAAAGGGGGCTATCATCACACGGAGAACGTGGAATGGAATCAAGGCCGGAAGAGCTTTTAAGCTCTTGGAAAATGCAAGACGGGGATTTTTATCAGACGCTGTGGAAGACTTTTCGTGGAGACAAGCTAATGTCGGCTGCGTTGTCTGCGGGAGTGTGAACACAGCTACTGCGAGATGGAGTGAACACAGCCCTACTGAGTCGTTCGACCTCCATGCCGGAGGGGAAACAGGCCCAGCGAAGGTACTGGACGCTTTCATTTGCTACACCTGCAGGATAAAATATTTACCGAGGATTAAGATATATGCCCAGTGGGACGTTTCGTCCCTGGGGCGCGACGAACAAGTCAATTGTACCTGCCAGTGGGATGGATCGGTGCTGCTACACTGTGAATTCTGCTGGGCAAGAATTGCGAGCGGGATGCTGGTGAGGGTCGAAGAGGCCGAAGGATGGCAGGTTACAGTAGCTGCCGCACCAGTGATCCCCCTAAGACCCATTTTAACTTACCCGATGGGCACTTGCTATAATGTAATCTGATTTATTCCATCCGTTGCCAAGAAAGTGAGTGCAAGGAACATTACATCGGAGAAACCAAACAAACACTCAAGAAAAGACTTTATCAACACAAATGGAAAAACAATGACAACAAAAGTGCAGTATACGCACACTTAAAAGAAACAAACCACACAATTGAAGATGAACAAGTAAAAATCCTAGGAACAGAAAAGAGATGGTTTGAAAGGGGAGTAAAGGAAGCGATTTTTGTTAAAAAATGTTCACATTTTCACCCTCTCTGAACCGTGAAGGAGGTATCAGATTTAACCTGTCTCCTATTTACAATAACTTGTTGACCACCAAGGGACATAGACATGCTGATCAGGCTAACTGAAAGTAGCTATTCAGCCCTAGCCCAAACAATAGGCCTAATCAAGACCCAACGATAGGGAATTTAGAAATCAATGGGCCTCTTCACGCATAAGTCCTTTTGTTTAGGTGTGACACTCATTTGAGTTTTTATTGCTTTAAACGCATCGGAGTCTTCACTGAGACTTTAGAGTTGTCTAACGCTGACGAAGCTTCTGTGAGAGAAGCGAAACGTCCTTTTTTGTTTTTTACCCACAGGTACAGATGACGACTGACGGAACCCTTTCTACCCTCAACAGTAATTCAAATCTGTAATGCCTCTTTGCATTTTTGCACACCCCTCTGCAACAGTATTACCGCACTGATCATTGTACATCCAGTTCTCTACATACTTGAACAATTGTCGTTGATCAATATTCCACAGCACCAGACACTCTAAAGCGCTCAAGGAATTTCTGTATAATTGCACACCTAAAGTGGTCCGACAATTAGTGGTACTGGTCACTTCAAAATGCACAACTATCAGAGTATTGTATTTTTCCACTGATCACTTTATCTCTGCTCGATGACTATGCACATTGTCGCACAGCTGTCATTGGGTGGTACTACTGCACAATGGTACCCTTACCTGACGGAAAGTCTTTCTTATGTTATGTCCTTGTTTTTGGTAGTTGCTTGTTTTTGCAATACTAGTGCTGCAACCTAAACTACCGGAGACAAATTCCTTGTGTGTTCTACATATTTGGCCAATAGAGATGATTCTGATCAACCCTTAGCTGTTTGAAAGATGATCTCACATTTGAATCTACAGTACCAGACTACTGTATGCCCAGAGAAGAAGAAGAATAACCGTTGTTGATTTTCTATAAATACTAGATGTGTGCTGCATGTAGAAATGTCAATAAAACAATCCACCAACGAGAGGGGTTTCACCCCCCGTATATCACTGTGCTGACTGCTCCTCTGTGGCCTCAGGTGGTGCATTGGGGTCCAGGAAATCTGGGTGCTGCAGTTCTTTCAGGTATTTGGGAGGCGTCAGGATGTGGGTGGCACCTGCAGGAGACCAACACCTTTGCTCAAAATCAATGCTGAGTGTCGACTGCAAAACTGTGATGAAAGTGAACAATGTACAGTAAAAAAATGCATGACTGGCTCATTGTTCCTTGTAAATGAGTATACAACATACTGCAGCTCTTTAGAAGCACAGTCAAGTCTGTCAAGATGGAAAAGAATTTTATGATCTTTGTTTAATCTGTTGCTTTGAAATGGACAACTTCAGAAGAGACAAACACTGGGGGGAATTTGTCTTACTTTTCTTCTCTTCCATAAACTGAGAAATTAGGTTTATTTATCGGTTCCTTTATTTTATTTGTAGATTTAATGAAATATGCTTGTCATACTTACACAATGTTTTAGTACAATTCAAAGCATAAGGTTTAGGGAAAAAAATCTCACTGTTTTCGAAATTATTCGGTGTAAAGTTGTCCTTGTTTGAGGACTCTGAGGAATTTTGACATCTAAGAACACCATAACCAAAAGTAACGAACATGGATGAAAATGAGAACATACCAATGAGTGCCTCCCATTTGCCATTGGCTTGGGTGACCTCATACACACAGCGCATCTCACTGTAGGTCATGCCTCCAATAATGAAGACAATGACCCTCGGACCTGTCTTCACCTCTGTGGGGCCCCTGTTTTTGTGCCAGTTACCATAGCGGGCACTGCTAAATGGGAAGAGAAACAAGAAACACGGCACACATTTTTTGTATTTATATTGATACTGCATCAATGACATCATACAAAGAATCACAGCACACATACACAGGAGAGTTGAACCTAGTCGGTATTCAAACCTTCACCAATACGAAGTGCCTCCAGATTGAACTGTGTATTCAAGCCAAAATATAGTATTTCCTCTTGAAGGCTCTTTGCAGCCATCAGCGTAAATTAGCAGTCTGTCACAGTTTTACAGTTACTTGCAGAAACAAAGTTTTGTATGATGCAATTCCGCTCATCATTTGCATTCATGACCTGCTACCCGACAAAATGCACACTACACCCAAATGTAACTCAAAATAAACAGTCTTTTATTCCATGACATGAAATACTAAGCTGCATAAAATGAGTTCTTTTTTTTCTTAGCGAATAAAAGCATGAACTTTAATTTGACAAAATCCAGACATTGAGGAAATACGATTATGACTCAATGACATTTTCGTGTTGTCTGACTTGTCTAAGTCAATTTCTAGGGATCAATCAAAGCAGTTATGGGGAAACAGAAAATAATAATAATTCATGACACATATCAGATATTTGTTCAAATGGACTACAATCACCTATTACGAAATATGGATTACTGTGAACTACTAACCTTGACGGAGCGCTGGCTTTGGCTGATGCTTGTCTCTGGGAAATGTATGGGTATTGCTTCACGTCAAGTTTATCCTCAATGGCATCCTGCAGGAAGACAACTTCTTCAAGGTAAGCATTTTGACTTTGCCCCCCAGAAGCGAGGGGTGGCCCCACCCAAAGCAGCTGTTGGACCTGTTCCTGTACCAACAGGTCAAATTATGCCTGTGTGGCCTTTATCATGAAATGGATGACTAGCCTGTATAGTAACATCATCTGGAGAAATGTTCGTTTTTTTTCATTTTCAGCGTGTTTCCATTAAATTACACATCATGTCATCATTTCAAGCACTTTGATTCATGTTTAACGATAGTTCTGTTTCATTTGTCTGAATAGAAATGCCAACAGGCTATTATGACAGCTCAACTTGATAATTACTATGGAGAGCGGCTAAATATTATTGTTATGACTCCCACTATTAGTATTTTCATTTTGATGACAGAGTAACTGATTTTGCCTGTGGTTTATTATTGATATGCCCTAGTCAAGAGCAGAGCAGCCCAGGCAGCCAGAACTAAAACTCTTTCCTCGAACCCATGAAGGGATTTTCCCCAATAGTGGCTTTGTTTGCAATAAATGGCACACCTCATGCCTTAAATATATATTGACACAATAAAACATAATTGTTGTGAAATTGAAAATGTAAACTAAACTGCTATTAGCAGAGGGGGGCATCGTCAGTCCGATGAAAAAAATTCTGAGGGCCCACTGCTTCCTTACAATAAATAGTCAATGGAAACGAAGTGCATTGTCATTTGCATTTGAATTAGATCTAGGACTCAATATCTCAATGGAGGCACCCATTGTAATTTTCATAAAGGAAAACGTGTTAATGTACAAATCCAGCATTAGGTAGAATATCAAACTAGGTTCAGATATCCTCATGGATAATGTGTCTCTTTTTGTTTCGGACAGAATCATATTGCACTAAATAGCGCACCTCGATGAGATCCTTGACGAGAGGAGTCCATCTTGAGAGTTGGTAGGTATGCTCACTAATTCGCTCCTTCCGGTCAGGCTTTTTGGTTTTCTTGGCAGTGGCCTGCAATGGAAACATTTTATTTTATTGGGATGATCGTTAATAGCACCCGCAAATCCAATGGGGTTGGGACGTTTTGTCAAACGTAAATAAAAACAGAAGACGATGATTTGCAAATCTTTTTCAACCTATATTCAATTGAATACAATATATTTCATGTTCAAACTGATTTACTTGTTCTTTTCGGATTCTGCACTTTATAATGTGCCACACATTTTGGATGGGAGACAGCTCTGGATTTCTGATAGGCCATTCTATAGTCTCACCCAATTCTAGAAGAATGTGGCTTGGCATTGTCTTGCTGAAAAAATGCAGGCAGGGATGTACCTTAAAAAGAAAATCTGCATCTGCTGTACCTTTCAGCATTATTGGTGCCCAAACAGATGTGCGAGTTACCCATGCCATGGGCGCTAACAATAAACACCCATACGATCACATATGCTGGCTTTTGAACTTGCGCCAATAAAAATCCCTATAGTCCTTTTTTTTTTGGAGACAAAGTCAACCATTTACCAAAACTGTTTGAAATGTGGTCTCATCAAACCATAGCACACTTTTCCACTTTGAATCAGCCCATTTCATGAGCTTTGACCCAGAGAAGCCCGTGTCATTTCTGGCCTTTGTTTTGCATGCTAGACTTTAACTTGCATTTGTTGATGTGGCAATGAACTGTCCTAACCTCTAATGATTTTTTGAAGTGGTTATGAGGGATCAAAGGCCCCACGCATTCAACGTTGGTTTTCGGCCTTGCTGCTTACATGCAGATATTTCTCCAGTTTCTCTGAATCTTTTCATGATAGTATGGACAGTAGATGATGAAATCCCTGAATTTCTTGCAATTGCACATGGAGGAACATCATCCTTAAACAGTTTTGACTATATTCTCATGCAGTTGTTCCCAAAGTGGTGAATTTCACCCCATTTTGGTTTGTGAATGATTCAGCAATTCAGGGAAGCGATTTTTATACCCAATCATAGCAGCCACCTGTTCCCACTTATCCTGTTCACCTGTGGGATGTTCCAAACAGGTGTTTGATGAGCATTCCTCAACCTTACTCTTCTGCTGTTGGCCCTATCCTAGTTTTATTTGGATCATGTTGCAGCCATAACATTCAAAATGTGATCATATCCATCCATCCATCCATATTCTGATCCGCTTATCCTCACAAGGATCGCGGGGCGTGCTGGAGCCTATCCCAGCTGTCTTCAGGAAGCATGTACGGGACACCCTGAACTGGTTGCCAGCCAATCGCAGGGCACACATAGACATACAACCATCCGCGCTCACACTCACACCAAGGGACAATTTAGAGCAATGGTGTCAAACTCATTTCATATTGTGGGGCACATATGGCCTCGGTAGATGTCAAGTGGGCCGGACCATTAAAATTATACTATACTCTGCTATAAATAACCCAAATAATATGTCTTTCCTTTGTTTTGGTTTAAAGAAGCACATGAACATTAGGAAAATGTTGAAATGTCATGAACATATCTTTTACAAAACATTTCATGAAGCACCTTAGACTTCCTTAGACAAATGTGCAATTTACTTTTATCATTCACCGTTATGCATTGCAACTGATTCCACTGATTGTACAAAGGCACAAAACTTTAAAACAAGTAATTGGTGTTGAAAAATATAGTAATGCCCTTTAAGATTAAACGAGATTTATAAAGAAAGGAATTTTTAAACCATTTACACAAGTGCATATAAAATCTAAATTTAATCCCTGCCTACACCTTACAAACCAAGGAGAGTGCTATTAAATGTGTAAAGAATAAAGTCTTCACATATCCTTGATAGCGTCTGCTGTGTTGGGTCTGTCTCAGTGACAGGCTGAGGCTGCTGTTTTCTACTCTGATCAAAACAGTGTGTCCCCTAGCGGATACTCCATGAATTGCACCTTATTAACAATAATTCATTCCGTTTCTTTTATGCATTTTTTCACTTTTAAATTATCCTGCGGGCCTGATCGAATCTCCTTGGGGGCCGTATGTTTGACACCCCTGATTTAGAGTGTTCCATCAACCAGCCACGCATGTCTTTTTTTGGAATGTGGGAGGAAACTGGAGTACCTGGACAAAACCCAAACAGGCACGGAGAGAACATGCAAACTCCACACAGGAAGGCCGGAGGCGGGATCCAAAAAACCCGATAAAGTGTATTCAACTGAATATAGGTGGAAAAAGATTTGAAATATATATTTTTTAATTTTTTGCAATTCGTTGTTATTGGGGCTTGTATTATAGATTATATTCCTTTTTATCTTCTTGTGTTTATCTCTTCATTGAGACATATGCTTACAGGACTCTGAATTTTCCTCTGCTTACATTTACTTCCTGTTAGAAGGCTCCTCCAACTACCGCATGCTAAGTCTGTCTAAATTGTTGCAAGGTTTTTAATCACACGTTGAGCCTATATTTAGCTATGCCTGCTGTAGCCAAGTAAGGGTATCAGAGGTAAAATACGTAAGGATCACCGGTTTCATACTTGACTTGAGGATTTCAGAACACATCATACCTCAGAGATGATCGGCACACCCATGTGTGCCATGTTGGAAATGATGTCACTGTCTTCCGGTGGGATGTTGGCATGCTGGAGCAACTTACATAAGTTTTCCTCGGTCACACCTGACACACACACACACACACACACACACACACACACACACACACACACACACACACACACACACACACATATACAGTCGATAACTGACATATACTGTACAAGAGTGCAAACCTTCACAATTATGCAGTGGTGTGTATTTGTGAGTAGGAGAAAATCTGGAAATTACTATCACAAAAGAGGTCCAGACTTTCTATAATATATACATACATAGGTGAAAGTCATTATTTCGTCCCCTGTTACATTTGTAAGTTAGCTGCATCACAAAAATAATAGCAGTCTCCAATTTATATGGTGTATTTTTTTTAATCAAATTGTGCTAATGACAGAATATAGCACACTAAATATACATTACAAAAGGTATAAAATGTATGTTGGGTGACATATGTCTCAGTTTCAGTTTCTGTAACATAGTAATGACAATTGTACAAAAAGGATAAAAACAATCCACATATCTCACCATTCTTGAGGAAGATGTAAAGCAGAATGATGCGAATCTTGTCAGAGACGCTGACATTGGTATCCAGTAAGATTGGTACAATAAGCCTCATGGGATCTTTTATTTTCTCGCCCTCTGCATCGGTACCCATTGCAAGATCCTTTCAGAATGGAATAGAAAGGTGAAGAAAAGGGTCAGGTTATTTAGGGGAGTTTGTTTCTCATAAAGTGTACCTCCACTGGCCCATTTTGAGGTATTGATGAGGGAAGTAAAGTTTGAGAAATATCTGGTGTTCCCATCTTTGTCTCACCTGGTATTCCCTAAAACAATGTGCTGACAATCCCCTTGGGCAATCCCAGCCATCTTTGGGCAGTCGGCGGGGTACACCATGAAATGTTTGCCAGCCGGGCAAAACAGAGAAAAGCAACCATTCGTGCTCACACTCATAACTAGGGAAAATTTAGAGTGGTCAATCAGCCTGCCATGCATGTTTTTGGAATGTGGGAGGAAACCAGAGTTCTTCTTCTTCTTCTTCTTCTCCTTTCGGCTTGTCCCTTTTCAGGGGTTGCCACAGCGAGTCATTTCCATCTTTCCCTGTTCTCTGCAGAACATACAAACTCCACACAGGAAGGCCGGACCCCAGAATCGAACACTGAACCTCTGTGCTCTGAGGCAGATGTGCCAACCAGTCTTGCACCACGCCGCCGACTTGATGAAAATGCAATTTATTTTGGTTTTATTTCAAGTGAATAACATGACATCAGAAGTTACTCATCAGTTAGTACTTGAATAAATTTTTTTTCACTGACTCCTTACTCTTACTTAAGTCATTATTCGGGGGACTTTTTTTCAACTCTATATATGCGTTATATCATTATAACCTAAGAGTACTCTTACTTTAGTAACATTTTTGGCTACTCTACACACCTCTGAGGACGGTTCACATTCATCACAACACACAATACTGCGACTGTTTCAAATTTTTATTCAAGTTTTTTTAATTACCTGCTCCACACGGCAGAGTTTGTCAACAGTGCCCTGGTAGCGGTTCATACAATCTTCAGCCAGGTGAAGGTGGGTTGAATACTAACAAGAAAGATAAGTAGATGAGTTTAGCTATTTGAGGAAAATATCCAGGAGTTACAAACATTCGCACGTTCAAATGTATTTAAAAAAAAAAGTTTATCTCTTATGTGCAGGCAGCGACAAATGTTCACACTGTGAACAAGAATACACTTGCTGTTCTTACTTTGCTTAGTTCCTTTTGATACTGAGGCATTTTCTTCAGCATCTGGGACAGTTCCTTCATTGTGGTCTGAAAGACAATGGTGACAGTCATGAGTGATTAAGTACAATACTGTATAAATTGTAGTATAAAGTATAAATTCTCTTCTCTCTTCCTTGTTGGTATGTGGACGGCTGTGGAGTCCGATATCGGCTGTGACCACACTATACTTTGGATTGCTGAAAATATCTATTTAGCATATTTTGCTGATTGCGGAAAAGGGAGCCAGATATATATTTTTTTTTTTTTGCCGTACTCTGAAAAAAAAAATCCAGGTTTCCCATCAAAAGATAAGAGATCAATATTTCATCTTTGATTTCCAAGTAATGTAGTTACATCTGGATTGGACAAAATATAGCATCACACATTTCGTTTGAACCTGTTCAGCAAGGTGGTTGTGTATAAATGTTAAGAGAGTGACTTTTGACCTTAATAAATTTTCACCTTCAGTAAAGTATATTTCATTTGTGGCACACTGGCATTTCAAAGTTGCATTGAAATTCTTCTAGCCACATTGTGTACCAATTTCCTAATTTCTCATTCTCTTCAATGCGGTCTTATTACAAAAAAGATTGTTCAGAGTAATGTGGATGTTTTTCCTCTACCTTTTCCCCTGTGTTCATTTTTTTGCTGGCAGAAAATTCTTTCAGAGAGCGAGTCACAGCCCTATGCAAACAAAAGAAAGACAATGTAAATCATGTCACAAAATCAGTTTTGACATAAAAAAGTAAGCCTTCTGTACACTCTTCAAGTGTACTACACTCAAGTGTAGTAAGTGTTAGGTTGTCTGCTGTTGTGTTTGTTTCTTTTAAATATTCCACATTACCATGTCGAAACAAGGCGTATGTAACACAAGTACTCACGTTGAAACTTCAGCAATGTGTTTATGTCTCAGAGTCAACCACAAGTCATCATCCTCATCCAGCAACACATCTTTTGTCCGAGTGTCCCCCATTCCACTGGTCTCAAACCTGACACAGAAATGTACATACACAATGAGTGTAACTGGAAAAGAAAAACACACGATGGATATAAAGAATACAAAGAGCAAAAACATGAGTATCACATGTACATAAGTATTTCTGGATTGGAATTCTCTAGTTTCTCCTACAAGGTACATCATCAATCAATTCCCTCGACCAGGGTGCTGACACAAGACCAGGACTCCGCGCCTGGTTAGCAACCCTCCGCAGGGAGGGGTTCAAATAAGAATTGAATTGCTCATTGCTACCATTGTGTTTTTACTGGTGCATTTGACAAATAAATAAACATCTTGAAATGCAAAGAACCATTTTGCTGAATGTTGTACATGTGACCCCAAAAATTGCAAATTCCCTCTCTCCTTGCCTGCGTGGGTTTTCTCCGGGTACTCCGGTTTTCTCCCACATTCCAAAAAACATGCATGGCAGGTTAACCCATTTAATCCCACCGGTCACATTTGTGAAGGACAACATTGATTTAATTTACAGGGCTCTAAAATTTTTCATTACTGATTACTTAAAAGGGCTACCAATGACACCTGATTTTGACTTTTAAATGTCTGGGAAAAATTTGGGATTAAATGGGTTAATGGAACTCTTGATTGTCCCTATTGTGTGATTGTGAACGTGAATGGTTGTTCGTCGATCTGTGCACTATGTTGGCTGGCAACCAATTCAGGGTGTCCCCCGCTTACTGCCCGAAGAAAGCTGGGATAGGCTCCAGCATGCCCGTGACCCTTGTGAGGATAAGCAGTTCTTAATTATTAATCGTGGTTGGTTTGTTGATTTTTCTTTTTTTGATTTGATAAAATATGCAAACCTTTAGGGCACAGGTGTCAAATTCAAGGCCAGGGGGACAGATCTGGCCCACCACACCATTTTATGTGGCCCGCGAAAGCAAATGAAGCATGTCAAGTTCCATGATGCTTGCTAAAGTCTGAACCAAAATTTCAAATTGTCATTATTCTTGACTTCTGATTGTAAAACTAGTTCTTCATCAATTTGATGTGCGCTGTGTATGTAATATGTGGAGGGGATTAAACATTTACCGTAATTTCTGGACTATAGACCACACCTGATTATAAGCCGCACCACTACATTTTTAAAGGAAAAAAATAGTTTCTACACACATAAGCCGCACCTGTGTATAAGCCGCAGGTGCCCATATTGTAACATGAGATATTTACAAAGAAAGACGGTACACAGGGGGCAGTTAGGAAAGTCTTTATATAAACCGCTCCATGAAATAAGCCGCAGAGTTGAAAGCGTGTGACAAAAGTTGCGGCTTATAGTCCGGAAATTACGGTATATGGTTTCCCAAAATTCATAACAGCCCTACGAGCAGTGGCGGACCCTCAGGGCCAGCAAGGCCTTCTCTGCTGGCCTAAACATTCTCAGAAAAGTAAATTTACTTTTCTGAGAATAACATTAATTTGTTCTTTTATTTTCATAAATATGTAAACAAAATCATTCTCTGTATTCTTTACGTCATATTATTTCCACTTAGTCGAGTGGCTTTCAATGTTATTTTAAATAACATTGAAAGCCACTCGATAAATAACTTATTTATTATGGTAGAGTTTTTAACCAATCATATTTCAGCTAGCTTGTGTTGCCAGGTAAATTAAACTTGCTCGGCTGTAAAAGAACGGGCACAGTCAGGTTTCAATAGCCAATCAGATCACGAGTCTGAGACTTGTCTGCGTACTAGGGCCAGCTAGAAGGCCTTACGTCGAGACTGGCCGAGCGCGTTCGGTGATTGGATTAGCGCCTTTCCTGTTTCCTGAGAATTGTATGCTGACTTGTTCAATAAAGATTAAAAAAACAAAAAAGATTGGATTAGCAACTGCTAGAGCTATCATTCGCATTTTAACCCAAAATGGTTGAAGGAGAAGACGTTGATCTGGTTGCAGAACTACTTTCCACACAATTTTCAAGACGGGCCTTCCACGAAAAGCTGGATATTGTGCAAAGAGGTCGCCCAACTCCTGCGCTAGTTAGCCTGTCCCAGCAAGGAAAAGGGTTTGTCC
>NW_017804805.1:49381-51219 GCF_001891065.2 Hippocampus comes
TTTATTTTCAAATAAGCAGACGCTGTGGAGAAGTACATTGGTGAGTCAAGGAATTTTATTTTACGTTTCTTCTTGTCATTTTATTTCGTTAGTATTAAATTCATGGTAACGAAATAAAATGACAAACGTGTATCAAATAAATCTGCTCACCTGCAATTTATAATGGCGCATTGTAGTCACCTTCGTGCACGAAAGTTCGTTCAATCTCAGCTGTTAGTCAGTTATTAGTTAGTCAGTTATGTCAGTTATTTGCTGTTGTATCGCCGATTTTCAAAATGCAAATGATCTGTTTATTTTCAAAGAATAGTTTGTTTTGTTATTGTTTGGTTGGTGTCTTATATGAAACTGCAACATTGCGCAATTTATTGGACAGACTTGTTTAAGATCACACAGCGTAATTTGGGTGGCATTTTATTTCGTATTTTTAAATCATTTTTTTATTTTTGACTATCTGTAAATTTAGTTTCCTGCTCTTAATTGTGAATGCATACTTGATGGTTTTAAATGCTCCTGAAATTAAGTGCTGCTTGACGAGCCTATACAGTATTGTGTTCATGTATGTGACGACACTGAAGGCCTAAGGTTGAAATGCACGGCCCGCCACTGCCTACGAGGGAAACCGTTACGAGAATGTGGCCCGCGACAAAAACGAGTTTGACAACCCTGCTTTGGAGGACCTGAATTCTTGGATCTGAATATTATGTGTACATGTATGTGGTCATGGATGCGTGTGTGGCTATATATACCTGTAGACATCATTCTCAATGCCTAACAGGTCGTAGGCCATTGCCTGAAGAGTGAGCTCATGTAGAAGAGGTGACACAGGATCAAATCCTCGGTCCAGGATGATTAGTTGACTCCGGCACTTATCTGGTCCCTGGAGGAATCCAGTACGGAAACAAAAGACTATACACATTATATGGAGATTTTCCTTCATTAGCAGAGTAAAATCATCAAAACAATGTGATCACCAATAATTTTGCAGAACCATGTCTGCACTTCAAAATCCTGTGAATATACTAAATATATATGTGTACAGAATGTAATACATAATATGGACTCTCGGCACAATTGCCAGACATAAAGACATTGTATTCACCAATTCACCACAATATTCTTTTTTTTTTGAAGAAGTGAACGAATGATTTGGATTCACAACAGACTAGTCTCTAAGAACCTTAGACCAGCCTAGTCTTTTCCAAACATCATGCATCATGCACAGAAGAATTAATTGCTGCACACATTGTCCACAGTGTAGCAGATCAACCTAAAATGTTGTCAACTTACAACTGTTCCTACAGTTAGTATGTATGGGTGCTGTAAATGAATGGCTACCTATTGCCTTTTTTTTTTTTGTTCATCTACTATCTATCGCCCACCTCCCCCATGCTGGGGTCATCAGCCTTGTAGCCATCCAACTTGTCCTGTAGCATTTGGGCCAGAACAGCGCAGTCTTTGTACTCTCTGAATAACACAAAAAACAAATACAGTACAATTTTGAGAGAGGTGGGTTGTTTTTTTTTCCCAAACTGTTGTAATCCTGACCCCCCCCCCCCGCCCCAAAAACACACAAAGAAAATAAAAAAGCTAAACAGTTATTGCCATTCGGTGCTATAATGCAGGGGCCCCCAACCTTTTTTGCCCCACGGACCGGTTTATGTCAGACAATATTTTCAGGAACCGGCATTTAAGGTGTGGTGGAAATAATACAACAAAATAATAAGATAAGATAAGAAAACCTTTATTAGTCTCGCAATGGAGAAATTCCCAATTCACAGCAGCAAAGTTATGAAAGGAAGAAGTAGAACAACAAAATATAGGAGCTGCTGTAAAGGCAG
>NW_017804805.1:51572-54692 GCF_001891065.2 Hippocampus comes
CTGCGTTTTGTTTTGAAGTAATCGGTCACGTGATGGAGAAGCGTGGCTTGACGTGTGTCAAGCGTGACACAGACGGATGTAACGGAGAATCCGGTAGTTTTTCAAAATAAAACATCTTTCGTATTCCGAAATAAATAAAACGGAAGGCAAATTCTTTCTGTGCGGCCCAGCACCAAATGCCTGGCGGACCGGTACTGGTCCGCAGACCGGCGGTTGGGGACCCCTGCTATAATGCACTCATGGCTATGTGGTCATGATAAACAATAAACACTCAAGCTCAAGCACAACCCCTGGAATTCAACTTGGCCACTCCAAAAACTTCATTTTGTTTGTATAAGCAATTCATAAATTGATTTGCCGAGGTGTTTTTGATTGTTGCTGCAGAACACAAAGGAGCGTCAGCTTGAGGTCATAAACTGATGGCCGAACAATTCCCCTCAAGATTTTGGTTGGTTCTTGGTTTGATGGTCTTTTTCTAAAATGCAGTGTTCCGTTTACACCAGATGTAATGAGACACATACTTTCCAAAATGGTCAACTTGCATTTTCTCAGTCTAACCTCCTGACTACCAGGAAAAAAAATGTTGTCCAATCACATTTATTTTGACATTCCCCAATCTATGTGAAGTAATTGGACTCCTCCAAAAAATTTTTTGAAATCCCACTACATTTTTTAAACAGGCTCAAATACACTTAAAACAACTCAAACAACACTTTAACGTGTTCATAAGAGTCTTATAATTAAAATGCCAACAGCATTTCAAGACAAAATGTGGTCGATAAAAAGTATTACTTTTCCTCTTCCCATAAAAAGTGCTTGCACTGAGGGAAGCCATTTTCTTACTTTTTCTAACCCCTACAAATTTGGTATCATTGGAAAGCACTGAATGTCCTCTTTAGAGTAACAAAAGGAGTTAATGCGATTGGAGGCACTGGGTGGGAGATATTTAGGTTCACAAATGTCCTCTACAGAGGACAAATTTGAACTACTTTTAGTCAGGAGGCTAAAGAAGATTCTTCCAAAAGTCGTGGAAATCATTCAGATGTGTTTTGCACAATGAAGATGAATGATGAATTAAGACTCCTGGGAAGGATCATTACTGTTCCTTGCTTTCTGAATGTCTGGATAATGTATCTCGCTATGATTTGCTGGAGGCCTAAAGCATTAGGAATGACTTTGTAATGTTTCCGGATGTCAATTACTTCATTTCTTGTCTGTTCTTGAATTTCTTTGTATCATGGCATTTCGTTGCAGCTTTTTGCGATCATTTGGCCGACTTAAAAACTGTATGTTATGTTTACTTTGGTTATCTTTGTATGATCTTTACATTTGTTTTAAGATGTTAAACATTAAAGAAGGGAAATATTTTTTCAAATGGAGGAATTTTAGAAGGGGACAAATACTTTGTTCATGGCACTGAAGTTGCTCTGCTCTTGAACATTTTGTGGCTTGACTGCTCGTGTGAGAACAAATGTATGCATTTGCCATTCACAATAGCATCTATTTCAATATTACACTTTTTCTACTGTGTAACACACTCTTTCAATCATGGCTTGATGAAGCCAACAGAGCTGACAGGTGTTTTACAGCCAGGACAAAAAAAAACACATCTTGCCTTCTGACTCTGAGGTTTGCCTGTCCAAAGGCCCCTCAAACACATTGCTTTTTTTGTTCATACAATACAATACATCCTGCTTGATATAGCGCTTTCACAACAGCTGCAGCTATAACAAAGCGCTTTAGAAAACAGTTAACATAAGTAAATCATAAACACAACACACAACATAAAACATGGACAGTCATGCAATCTTAACCATTTTTCCCTCATACGCTTTGTTGTTTGATGCCCATCTATACATCCATTTTCATCTTCAGCAGGGATTTTGAACAAGGAGGGGGGAGGGGGGTGCAGCCGTGAAGATTGATTGCCAGCCAATCTCAGTACAATACATTCGAGCCTGTTGATTTTGACCCTCTGTAGATTTGTATATGTATGTAGAATTATTCTATCCTTGGAAAAGACCCATTGCAATAAGTCATCAAACCCAGAAATTATATGACTTTTATTGTACGCCCATGATGAATGTATGTAAGCTTCTGACAACAAATATGTATAAGCTTGTCAGGATGAATATTGTTTTAAATAAAGAAATAAACAAACAAATAAATAAATGAGGCAGCCCGGTGGTCGAGTGGTTAGCCTGTCGACCTCACAGATCAGGTTTGATTCCAGCGCCGGCCTTCCTGTGTGGAGTTCGCATGTTCTTCCTGTGCCTGTGTGGGTTTTCTTCAGGTATTCTGGTTTCTTCCCACATTCTAAAAACATGCGTGGCAGATTAATGGAACACTCTAAATTGTCCCAAGGTGTGAGTGTGAGCACGGATGCTTGTTTGTCTGTGTGTCCCCTGCGATTGGCTCGCAACCAATTGAGGATGTACCCCGCCTATTGCCCGAAGTCGGCTGGGATTGGCTCCAGCATGCCCCGAGACCCTTGTGAGGATAAGTGGATCAGAAAATGCATGGATGAATAAATAAATGAAATAAAGAAAAAAAAAACAATGCCTGAATGAATTCTTGGTCTCACCCTCTGTATCGAATTCCAGGGTATTCTTTGAGAGTGGCACAGAGGGTTGCAATTTGTTCAGCGCAACCTTCCAGCATGTTGTTCTTCACATCAGCTTTGAAGGGGCTGTAGAAGTCCTGAAAGGCGTCTACTTTATCCAGCGAGAAGACCTGCGCCAAAGGGAAACGTGGTTTAACCAGCCATTACAATTGGTTCACAAAGAAAGGTCCGCTCATCGAGGCTTTATGTGCACACAACCCCCTCTGCTGGCCAACACCGTGATTGTCACGTAGACGATGTGTCATGGCTTTTTGCAGTCTTGCAACAGTGTCTGTATGGGAATGGGAACCACTGAAATTAAAACACCATCATTCGATTTTGTGGGGTCATGTAATGTGTTTATGATTAATTTTAGGTTGTTGCTATGGTATAAGTCCAATTATATAGAAAAGATGGGGCATCGTGTGTACTGTGGATACATTCATTCATTCATTCATTCATTTTCCGAACCGCTTGATCCTCACTAGGGTCGCGGGGGGTGCTGGAGCCTATCCCAG
>NW_017804805.1:54743-59852 GCF_001891065.2 Hippocampus comes
CACACACACACACACACACACACACACACACACACACACACACACACACACACACACACAAATACACCATATATATGAATAAAAATTCAAGTCTTTTGAGTCAAAATTAAAGACATTTTTCAATCTTAGCATTTCAGGCCTCGGCCATCCATTATGGCATTGTCTGCTGGTCAGGCAGCATCTCGGACCGGGACAGAAAGATACTGGAGCGACTGGTCAGGAGGGCCAGTTCTGTCCTGGGCTGCTCCCTAGACACTCTGGAGGAGGTGGGCAACAGGAGGATGCTAGCTAAGCTAAAAGCTATGATGGACAGTCCCTTCCACCCCCTCCAGCCCGCCCTGACAGCACTAGGTAGCTCCTTCAGCCAGAGACTGTTACACCCGCGCTGCAAGAAGGAGAGATACCGCCGCTCGTTCCTACCGACTGCTGTCAGGCTGCTGAATAAAAAATAAAATGATGTGAAAACAATTGTAAATAGCACAGCGACCTTATCTATATCTATATTTATATTGCACTTAATTGAACGGTGTACATTTATTTTGTGAATGCAAACACTTTGTTTTTCTTCTTTCTTCTTTCTACCCACAATCTTGCTGCTGTAGACTGTAAATTTCCCCAGTGTGGGACAAATAAAGGATATCTTAAATCTTAGCACTCAAGGTGGGATCTACATATATGATGTGTATGTGTGCAAGTACAGCTAACTAACGCAAGTAGAGATCCTGAGTGCATAGTGGTTAATGCGTAAATACGTGTGAGTAAGCAAGATTGCATGACTTTACTTAGGACGCATGAAATTTAGTAGGGACTCTTCTTGACTTGTTTGATTTCTGCCACAGTAACTTGACTTGCTAGGAACTTGAAGGGTAAGACTGCTCATGACTGGCCTTTCAGTGACTCCCAGTGGATCATTGAAACCCCCCCAAAAACTACTTTCCAATGAATGAAAAAGTCTACACACCAATGTTCAAATTGCAGGTTTTTGTGAAAATGAGCTGAAGACAAATAATTTCAAAATTATGCGAATCCGTCACAATATTGCTGAACATTTATCTTTGCCTGAATATTTCAGGATCAGCTCTTTGGATTTGAAACAAAAATTTAATGGTTTCTATTTTTGGATTATTTATTCATGTATTTGCTAGGCAGGTCAAATGCAAATATAAATTCATATAGAGTAGAGACACGAGATACCGTACATTTAAATATTCATGAAAATATAACACCCGGTATGATTTACACTCACGCAAATATAATATTATTAATAAACTAATCCATGCATTCCCAGGACTTTGTAAAACACGTTTCCTTACCTGAGATTCATAGGGCAGAAAGGCTACATGGATTTCAGTCAAGGCCTTCATGGCTTTGGAGGCGCGAGAGTTGGTCAAGAGACCAAACATGGAGTCTGGAATTGCTGCAGTAAATCAAACACAAACGTGTTATTTAAATCCATAAACATTCCCTCAGTGAAGCAATAAATGCTAACGTTAGATTGTGTTTCATTTTAAGAGATGTGCGCAGATATTAAGCCCCATATAACTTGAAGGTTGCGGTTTATTCTAATAATAACTGTGTCCCTCAGCAGTGAGCAAGCCATCCATCCATCCATTTTCTGATCTGCTTATCCTCACGAGGGTCGCGGGCGTGCTGGAGCCTGACCCAGCTGTCTTCGGGCAATAGGCGGGGGACAACCTGAACTGGTTGCCACCCAATTGCAAGGCACATGCAGACAAAAAAACCACACGCGCTCACACTCAACCTTGGGACGATTTAGAATGTTCCATTAACCTGCCACGCATGCTTTTAGAATGTTGGAGGAAACCGGAGAACACGGAGAAAACCCACGTAGGCACGGGGAGAATATGCAAACTCCACACAGGAAGACCGGAGCTGGAATCGAACCCGACAGCCCTGCATGCACTGTGAGGCGGACATGCTAACCCAGGGGTGTCAAACATACGGCCCGCGGGCGGTACCCGGCCCGCAAGGATGTTCAATCAGACCCGCAGGATAATTTAAAAGTGAAAAAAATGCATAAAAGACACAGAATTAATATTTTTAATAAGGTGCAATTCATTGAGTATCCGCAAGGGGGCACTGTTTTGATCAGAGAAGAAGACAACAGCAGCCTCAGTCTGTCACTGAGACAGACCCATGACAGCAGACGCTATCAATAGCACTCTGACATTTACACATTTAATAGCACTCTCCTGAGTTTGTAAGGTGTAGGCAGGGATTACATTTAGATTTTATATGTACGTGTAAATGGTTTAAAACTTCCTTTCTTTATAAATCTCGTTTAATCTTAAAGTGCATCTCTATATTTTTCAATACCAATTACTTGTTAAAGTTTGTACAATCAGTGGAATCAGTTGCAATGCATATTTGTGAATGATAAAACTAAATTGCACATTTGTCGAAGGAAATGTAAGGTGCTCCCTGAAATGTTTTGTAAAAGATATGTTCATTAAATTTCAACATTTTCCTAATGTTCTTGTGCTTCTTTATACCAAAACAAAGGAAAGACATATTGTTTTGGTTATTTACAGCAAAGTATGGTATCATTTTAATGGTCCGGCCCACTTGACATCTACCGAGGCCGTATTTGGCCCACTATGTGAAATGAGTTTGACACCCCTGTGCTAACCAGTCGACCACTAGTGTGCAAGCATTTTTGTAAAATATTATAGAACAGTGTTTTTCAACCTTTTTTGAGCCAGGGCACGTTTTTTACATTGGAAAAATTTTGCGGCACACCACTAACCAAAAATGTGATAAAATGACACTCTGAACAGTGTATTTAATTAAAATATAATTTCTCAGTTTATTTATACTCAATCAGTGTGAAACCTGGGGCTGTTTAGATCAGGGTTTTTCGAGCTTGAAAATGTGAACCCCCCCCCCCCGCTTATTTTACCAACTAACGTGTTATATTGTTACTATAACCGTTTTTAACATTGAAGAATGACGTTATAACAGCTTGAATTGGAATCTAATGAACACAAAGAAAACAGTATTTTATCATCTTTCATATTTATTGTTTCACCGTCGTCCTGCATTCATGCGGCACAAATTCGCTTGTCTCTCGTCGAAACACAAGGCAATTGGCTAGCTGTTGCTGCTCCCTAGCGGTATGGGAGGGTACTACATGATTACTTTCTGGGCGAAAGACCGCACAGGCATAAAAATTGGATATTTTCCCGCGGCACACACACCGGTTGAAAAACACTGTTATAGAACATTACATGTCCAGTGTATTGTTATTTTTAAATATTATAACAACCTATTGCATGTGTTTATTTCAAGATGAATCTACAAATAGCTTTGTGTTACTCACTGTCGGTGAAGAAGACATGGGCTGCCCTATACCTCGGAGACCGTGGATCTCTGAAGTCATCAATCAGACCCTCAACGGACTGTCAACAGAAAATGAGACGATTTCTCATGATCTTGTGTAAAAAGTAGTTACTTCTGAAATGATACATGACTGTGAGCAAAGACACAATTCCTTTACATTAGGAAATGCATTGGTGACTGTTTGGAGTACAGTATAACAATGAAATAATAAAACAACTACAGTATTTACATCCCTGCGTTTCCCATCAAATCAAGCAGGCACCATTAGTGCCACAGCAGTAGGCAGGTTTCCAGTTGTAGCTAAAATATGGGTCATTCGCAGGCTGGGACAGCGTCTTTAACACCGTGTTACATGACCTTTTCTTTGAACAGCATTCAACAAACGTTTAAGAAGTGAGGACCCAAATTGTTGAAGCTTTGTCGGTGGAATTCCTTCCCATTCAGCTCTTCAACAGTGCAGGGTCTCCATTATTGCATTTTACACTTCATCACGCACCACATATTTTCAACGGGAGACAGGTCTGGACAGCAGGCAGGCCAGTCTCGTACCCTCACACTTTTAACCTCTACTACGAAGCCACACTGTTGTAAGAATGTGTTTTGGCATTGTCTTGCTGAAATAAGATGGGATGTTCATGAAAAAGGCGTTGCTTGGATGGCAGCATATGTTTCTCCAAAACCTCTATGTACCTTTCAGCATTAATGCTACCATCACTGATGCCATTGGCACTAACACAACCCCATACCATCACAGATGCTGGCTTTTGAACGTTGTGTCCATGACTGTCCGGTTGCTTATTTACCTCTTTCGTTCAAAGGACATGATGTCCACTTCTTCTTCTTCTTCTTCTCCTTTCGGCACGTCCCTATTCAGGGGTCGCCACAGCGAGCCAGTAATTTCCATCCGCCCCCGTAAACCGACCTACCAACTCGCATGGTCGTCTTGGCAAAAGTTTTACGCCGGATGCCATTCCTGACGCAACCCTCCCCATTTCTCCGGGCTTGGGACCGGCACTGGGGAACAGTGCACCCCCAGGGGAGGGCACTGCCCCCCAGCGGCTGGGTTCAAAGGACATGATGTCCACAATTTCTAAAAAAAAAATTTGAAATGTGGACACTTCAGACCAAAGAACACTTTTCCACTTTGCATCAGTCCATCTTTGATGAGCTCAGGCCCAGAGAAGCCTAAATTCTTTGCAATAGTACGTTAAGGGACATTGTCGTGAAACTATTGTCCCACCTAGTTGTTCACAAAGAGGTGACCCTTGCCGGATCTTTGCTTGTGAATGACTGAGCAATTCAGGGAAGCTCTTTTCAAAGCCAATCATGGCACCCACCTGTTCCTAGATAGCCTGTTCACCTGTGGGATGTTCAAAACAGGTGTTTGATGGGCATTCCTCAAATATCTTTTGTCTTTTTTGCCTCTAGTTCCAACTTTTTTGAAACGTGTTGCAGCCATAAAATTATTGAAAGATAGTGATAATTTGCTCAAAACAATGTTTGTTAGTTTGAACATGAAATCTTTTTGCAGTGTATTCAATTAAATATAGTTTGAACATGAGTTGCAAATCATTGTATTCTGTTTTTATTTGTGTTTAACACAGAGATGAAAGTGGACTTTTCTGAAAATTCCGGAAAAAATAAATAAATAAATAAATAAATGTGTGTGTGTGTGTGTGTGTGTGTGTGTGTGTGTGTGCGTGCCCACACGCACGCGCGTGTGAGACATCTCTTCCTGGCGAGCCGCCA
>NW_017804805.1:60169-70364 GCF_001891065.2 Hippocampus comes
TTTTACGACAACTGTCTTGTTGACGGCCTCTTTTATTCTTTCCACTGGGGTTTAGCAGGTGTGTTTATAAAGAGACGAAAATTGTTTGGGGAATATCCCCCACGTTCTAGTTGAGATGGTATAACCCAAGAGGCAAAATGACGCTTGCTACTGTTGTTGCGAGTTGCCATTCGTTCTACTAAACCATTAGTCAAACGCCATCATGTCTTCTGTCGTTATTACACAAACAAAAATCTCTTTACTGTTACTAGTGTTAGTACCTCAATATGGCTAAGCTCGTGAAAGCAATACAACGAACTCAAACGCGTCTTCGTTCAATGTTGTCAACAAATATCCGGATTATGCAAATTTTCCTCAATTCTCCGGAGAAATTTTCATAAAAATTTGAAAAACCCGGAATTCCGGGAAAATTCGGAGGACTTTCATCTCTGTTAACACAATGTCCCACTTCTTTGGAATTTGCTATGTACACACACGCACGCACGCACACACACCCACACACATATAAAATATGGATACACTATACCACTAGCTGATGACATATAGGTTTGACAATAACCATTATCACATTAGAAAACTTACTGTGCAAACTGCACATGTCAATGTAGTAATTAATCAAGGATTGCCTTTCTTGCTTACAAATGCAAAAGTTTTTTGAAACTGTGGTTTCATTACATTTGTGCTTGTTGTATTTCACAGATTTTTTTCTTACCTCGTCGGAGGGTGTTATGAGATAGATGGCCTCCATGCTGGGCAGAGGCTCCCGTCCCTTGGATATGTCCTCTACAACTGTGAAAAAGAGCAACGTTTTAATTAAAATAATAATAATAATAATACATTTTATTTATAAGCGCCTTTCAAAATACCCAAGGACACTTTACAATCAAAAAAGAGCAATAAAACCACAGATAAAATTATAAATAATAAAAAGCAATGAGTTAAACTAAATATGCATTTTTAAATAGGTGGGTTTTGAGATGGGTTTTGAATATGGGAAGAGAGTCAATATTACGGATGTCGGGTGGGATTGAGTTCCAGAGTTTGGGGGCAGAGCGGCTGAAAGCTCTGCACCCCATCGTACTGAGACGGGCAGAGGGTACACAGAGGTGGAGGGAGGCTGAGGACCCGAGGGAACGAGAGGGAACGGAAATTTGAAGAAGGTCCGACAGATGGTGGGGGGCAAGGTTATGGATGGCTTTGAATGTGAAGAGGAGTATTTTGAAGTTGATCCTCAGTTTGAGAGGGAGCCAGTGGAGCTGTTGGAGGATGGGAGTGATGTGATGGAAGGAGGGGGTTCCAGTGATGATACGGGCTGAAGAATTCTGGACCAGTTGAAGTTTATGGAGGAATTTGAAGTGAATTGCAATAGTCAATATGGGAGGGGACGAGACTGTGGACAAGGATAGCAGTGGAGTGAGGGGTGAGAGAGGGACGGAGACGGTTGATATTGCATAGGTGGAAATATGCGGACCGGGTTATGTTATTAATATGAGAGTGGAACGATAGTGAGCTATCGAGGATGACACCCAGGCTCTTGACCTGAAGGGAGGGGGACACAGTAGAGTTATCAATAGTGAGAGAGAAACTGTTGGTTTTGTGTCGGGTGGAGTTGGTACCCACAAGGAGGAGTTCTGTTTTGTCACTGTTAAGTTTGAGGAAGTTATGTGTGAACCAAGTTTTAATTTCTGAAAGGCAGTGTGAGAGGGAGGAGGGTGGGAGGGAGGCGTTGGGTTTGCTGGAGAGGTAGAGCTGGGTGTCATCCGCGAAGCAGTGAAAATGTATACCAAATTTACGGAAAATATTGCCAAGGGGGAGGAAGGTAGATAATGAAGAGGAGGGGTCCCAGGACAGCGCCCTGGGGCACACCGGAAGAGATGGAGAGGGACTGTGAAGTGAAGGAATTGAGTTGGATAAACTGAGAACGCCCAGAGAGATAGGAGTGAAACCAGTGTAAGGGGGTGTGAGTGATGCCTATGGTGGAGAGTCTATGGAGTGGAGGATGGGGTGGGAAATAGTATCAAAAGCTGCACTCAGGTCAAGGAGGATGAGAACTGAGATTAAACCGGCGTCTGCTGCCAAAAGAAGGTCGTTGGTGATTTTAATTAGCAAACTCTTATTAATAATCAGGTATTAAGACATGTGTCAAGTTGCTGGACACTTTTTGCTGGCAATGCCAGTGGCCAGTGGAAGATGAACCAACTTTCAGTTTCGCTGGCATTTTTGTGGTTTGTTATTAAAAATAAAATGATTTGTTCTCATTTCATTTGATTGATTATTTTTAATGGCAACACCTTGCCAAACTCTGCGATTGGCTGGCAACCGGTTCAGGGTGTCCCCTACCTACTGCGCGAAGACAGCTGGGATAGGCTCCAGCAACCCCCGCAACCCTTGTGAGAATAAGGCGGAACGGAAAATGAATGGATGGATGGATGGATGGATGGATGCAGACCTTGCCAAACTTTGTTGCGACAAATCGACCTTAATCACAGGACCTATGTGGAGATGAACCAGACTCTAGAGCAGTGGTCCTCAACTAGAAATGCTGTAGGTCCACTTTTTTTTTTTTTTTTTGTTAAGTTGTGCCTGCTTAATAATAGAAATAGCCCTTTTAGGGAAATAAGACAATTTTTACTTTAACTTTGTTAAACAGTAGTTGTCTTTTTTTTCCCTTAATTTAACAAAACAATTTAACAAAATACTCATTTTACCAAAATAAATACTAAACATGAAAACAAAAATATCCTTTTCATTTGTACAATTCCCCTTTTCACATCCCCTCTGAAATCACTGAAAAATACAGTATATCAGAAGAGGAGTTAAGAACCATTTTAAAAACTGACACAAGGGAGCACAGGAATGTGCAGTGCTGTTCTTCCACTAAAGGAGAATGCAATGTTTGAGACATGCAAATATTATTTGAGGACGCCATTGTGATGTTCATTTACCATGTTGCGGTGTTCTGCTGTTAAACAGCTGCAAAGATCCCCGGGTAGACGGGAGCAAAACTGCACACAATCGAAACCTCCCGCGATTCGTCTTGTCTAATTGTCTGTGTGCAGCTCTCCTGGACTGAAGCTGTGAGCACAACTGTGGCGTCGCGCATGCGTCTGTTTCCTGACACAATCATCCATTTTGAATGCGTGTGTGTTGGGATAGACGCGTGCTGACGCTTATGTATGGGCACACCTTAAGTTCAGAGGAGCCAATCAGCGCATCGTTATCGCCGACATGCCCTGCTCAGCCAGGGTCTCCAGTTAGTCAAACATTATACAACACACAGTCGCGCTGCTGCCGTCCTCTGCAATACATCTGTTAGTGCACGCAAAGAATAAAACGGATAATTTTAACAAGCGATCGCGGTAATGCGCAGATTATAGTCCACAAATATAAAATGTATAACGTAAAAATCACTTTATAATTTATTATTTTATACAATTTGCCGAGGGTCCGGACAGAGGAGGTCCGGACAGAGGAGGTCCGCCAGTTGAGGAAGGCTGCTCTAGAGTACTGGACTAGGCATTCCAAAGCCCTTCCCGAGTCCCAACTGGAGATCCATGGGTTTCAGACGACAGCAAAATGAGAGTTATCGCTGTCTATGCCGCGACAGATGTCGCAGATGACGAAGTGAGAGATTCCTTCCTTGATCAACATCACTGTCAAACAGGCCCCACCACCTCACCACTAATGGTTACACCAACATCTCCCCATAAGATCAGTTCACAGATCAATCCATCAGTCTTACTCTATCGGTAATTAAAGTGTCAGTTAACTTAAAAAATAGTCATGTTCACAATAAAATTCATCCATCCATCCATCCATCCATTTTCTGATCCACTTTCATCCTCACAAGAGTAGGCGGTGGACACCCTGAACCGGTTCCCAGCCAATCCCAGGGCACACAGAGACGAACAAACATCCGCGCTCACACTCACACCGAGGGACAATTTTGAGTGTTCAATCAGCCTGTCATGCATGTTTTTTGGAATGTGGGAGGAAACCGGAGGACCCAGAGAAAACCCACGCAGGCCCGGGGAGAACATGCAAACTCCACACAGGGAGGCCGGAGCTGGAATTGAACCCGGTACCTCTGCGCTGTGAGGTCGACGCACTAACCACTGGACTACCAGGCCGCCCACAATAAAATTCTTCAAATAAAAGAATCTTTTAACCTTTGGAAATTGTTCTGTCCAAAAAAAGGCATGTCTTCACACGAGCAATTTTAGAAATATTTAAGTAAGAAAGTTGGCACATTACCAAACTGCACACTCAATTGCAGTATCACTTAAAAATACTCATAGTGCAACATGAGAAGCTGTATCGTCACTCAATTATATCAGAAGAGACCTTAAACCACATCATGAAGTGACTCCCCATGAACATTTGCACTTTCAAATCACGATTACCACGATACCCCAGGTGTCAAACACAAGGCTCGGGGGCCAGATCTGGCCCAACATATCATTTTGTCTGGCCCGCAGGAGCAAATCAAGCATGTCAACTTTTCTATGATACTTGCTCAAGTGTGAACCAAAATTTCAAATTGTCATATGTAATCCATCATAACATAGAGAGATTGCAAGCATTATCTCATGATGTACTTTGTACATTAACGTAAACAATGGCTGAACAAACCATTATTCTTGACTTCTGATTTCTAAACTAGCTATCCACCAATTTGTTGTGCACTGAAATTATAATATATGGATGATTAAACATTTATACGGTTTTACAAAATTCACAGTCATAATGGCCCTCTCAGGGAAACCGTAACTACAGTGTGGCTTGTGACAAAAATGAATTTGACACCCCTGCACTATATCATCATAAGGCCTTACAGTAGATAGCGCCCAATTCAGGTCACTGGTTTGGGGGCCTAAAGCAGCTGCCTGGTTTGCCTTGCAGCAAGAATTACCTCTTGCAACTATACCTTCTGGGAAAAATGATGGAATCACCAGTCTCAGAGGATGTTCAGTCAGTTCTTTAAATTTCGGTCCTTAGTTAAGAGTTACATTTTCAGACCAAGCAGAGGGTGGCAACAAATCAATTCAGAAGAAAGAATTATGGAATCCATCCATTTTCCAGGCCGCTTATCCTGAACAAGGGTCACGAGGGGTACTGGTTCCTCTCCCAGCTAACTTTAGGCAGAAGGCGGACTGCAGCTTGAACTCGTTGTCAGTCAGTCACAGAGCACATGTAGAGGAAAACAACCTTCCACACCGTCACTGATTGGGAACCGATCCCACGCTGCCCACACACAAGTCAGGCGAGTGTACCACTACATCATCAGTGACTAAAATTGCGGATTCACCCTCTTAATTTCCATTCCCAAAACTAACACCTGTGTCAGATATGCTGATTAGTCTGAAATTAATGCAGAAGAAGGGCAAATGATTTGATAATGTACAACATGCTTGATATGTCTCATCCGCCAGGGTGGACCCCTGCCAAAAAAAAAAAAAAAAAACATGCACAGAATTTGTCTTGAGGAGCTGGGAACTTCCCATTTCAAGCTACATTAATGAGTGAAGGTGCCCAAGGCCCAGGAGCAGCAGCCTTGGTCAGACATCTGAAGAGAAAGAAATACAATACTTCGACCTCATCAGTCCTGAAGTAAACCATAAAAAGATATGTGTTGTCTTTCAGATGAATTTGCACCGGTAAAAATAGTGGTACTCACTGGTGATTCCCTCTGACATGATGTCTGTCATCTTGCAGCAGGAGGAAATCATCCTCATACTCAGCTTGTCCACCACAAGCACCTACAGACAAGTGAGACTCTTTATAGCAGGGAATTTATGGTTCAAATCCTCTGTGAATCTAGAAATAGAATGTGCACTTACTTTCCATTTTCCTTTTTCTCTCGCCTTCTTGATGACACCATTCATTATCTCTATAATGTGAGAAATACGCAACAAATTATTTTCTCAATAAAAATTAACTCCTAGTTAAAAGGGATCTTTGACATCCATAGCAGTATTTATGCAGTACTGTATTTTTAAACATCCTTGGAATAATATCTACCCCTTATAAAAATCCTAGTTGATATAGTGTATCAAGAACTGTATTCACAAATTTGCACTTAACCAACCACTATTTGGGCAGCAATAGAATTTAACTTGAAACAAAAAGCAAATGACCAAAAAATAAATGAATCAAAACATTGGAATATAGCTGATGTTTCACAATTTGTTTTTCTTGGGTGGATGGGCATACAGATAAAGAGTGTCCCAGTTTCCATCACTGGGGTTTAACAATCCAGTCTGTCCTCTCTGGAGGGTAAACGCAATCCCTTCCTCTAATCTGGTTGAAATCCTCTTAGTATACAACCCTCACAATCACTATTTCAGGGTGGTTCTGTATCATCTGACGTCACAGGAAAGCAACAGCCCTCAGAAACAGATAGACACACGAAAACCTCTGACGGAATTCTATACATCCTGTTTTTGTTTGGAATGTTAGGAGTGACATTTGGAGATGAATAAGATTCTGGCATGACTTTAATGAGGACAATATCAGCAACAATGCTTGATTTGGCCCGCAAACATCGTCTAAAAGAGACTTTTTGTAAATTCAAAAATGCACCAGTGACAGTGACAATTACTTCATTGATGGCTGACGGTTTAGTCATTGCCAAACAAAAGAATATTTGCAATGTCTCACAGAAACATTTTTTGGGGGACAAACAAAGATAAGGTGTGCAGGGATGTAACAAAATATTTTCTGAGTAGATATTTTCCCCAAATATTTAAACCAATGTTTTATTTCATAAATAAATGATATCACACTGTAACTTTGTGTACTTGCTTTCATTACATTTTTAGTATTGAATAAATTGAATTAAATTCGAAGTGTTTCACAAACAACCAGTCCATTGTGAAGTCTGCCTTTCACCTTTCATCTCCCCATAACCCTTAACAGCTTAAACGGTATAAAAAATGGATCTATGAACCTGAAATGAAATTAAAAGGTGCCCTAAATCAGTCACGAAGAGGATTCTTGAAGATGACCTCTACGTTTTTAAGTGATTTAAATATAATTTTCTTTTCCCAATAACAATTCCTTCCCTTATAGTTGTCAACATCTCAACCGGTGATTTGGAGGCATGTTTGTTTGGTGTATTGAACTAGAATAGAATTCACAAAGAATACACAATTGCACTTATGTTACCCTGTAAAAGAAATAAACTTTACCGATACATTACAAAAAATAAGATATTGCTTGTTTTGAAATACACAACATCGCATTACTGTACAGTATTTAAAGCATTTTGAGGTAGTATCACCATAAAACAAGCATTAAAAAATGTGAACACATGAAATCAAAATTGAAAATGTGTCAAATTAAAATTTATATATCATTTTAGAATAATATTATGTTTTCGTATCGTTCTAGATTGATATTTACTATGATATTTAACTTAGGTTGATCATGCTTGGAGATGCACCCTCGGTGTTGATCAAATACTGTAACAAACAGAGAAGTAACAATAAAAACACTCCTTACTTTCTCCAACAACGGCTTTTAATCCAAAAGGTGCCATGGCTGACTTCGGATGCGCGTCCACCTCTTCGCTGGGTTGTGGCTAACAGAAAAAAGCGAACCGAATTACAAACATAGACATACAAATCTAGATACCGCTATGAAGGCCATTTTGTACGTCAATCTGGCTATCTAATTGGATGTGGCAAAGCGGAGCGATGGTGAAGATACTTCTTTCATTTTCTGATTAAATGTACCCACCGTTTTACATTCAAAGCCAAATCTCAAGACTTGACAACTACTTTAAACTATATTTGGCCGTTACAGCACAATTTACCGAATATATTTTTTGTTGTCTTGGAAACATTTGCATCTTATTGCGTGTCATATTTTATCTACTATTTTCATGTTTTCCCATCAGTTTCATTTCAGGGGCAGAGGGGATTTTTCAAGGGACAGGGGGTTCGGGGACCAAGCTTATAAACATCACGTAAAATTACAATGCATAGATTATTCAAATGTAAGTAAAATCATTACACTACAAAGCGGCAGCACTTTTCAAAAGATTGGTAAAGTGGTACTATTCAATAGATTTTAGTGCCATGGAAAAGTGTCGTTTGAAATTGAACATCAATCAATGAAAGATAAAATTTGTTAAATACTTGCCGCAAAGAAGTAAAACTCAACGACAATTGTGCATCTATATGGCAGATTTTTGTCATGTTCCGTATCTGGCAGCAGGTGGCAGGCGTTCATTCTGCTGCCTGCACACCTGCTGCCTATTTGTCTGTGATTACACCTGCTCTATCTAGGCCAGGGGTGTCAAATTCCGGTCCTGGAGGGCCGCTGTCCTGCATGTTTTCCAAGTTTCCCTGTTGCAACACACCTGATTCAAATGATCAGATCATCAGCAAGCTCTGCGCAAGCCTGACATTAAACCTGTTCATTTGAATCAGGTGTGTTGCAACAGGGAGACTTGGAAAACATGCAGGACAGCGGCCCTCCAGGACCGGAGTTTGACACCCCTGATCTAGGCGCTCTGGCTGTCGACTCGTTGCCGGAGTATTCCATGCCGTGCCACTGCTGTTGCCCATGTATTGAAAAACGCTACTCGTATACGATTGCTAATTGTTACATTTTTCGACATCTCCTTGCGAATATTCTAAGTGCGTGCGTATTTCTAGTATTTGCCTAATAATTTTCCTTGCCATTTTTTGCAAGCGCTTTTCGTTGTCGCGTTTATATCCTGGTTCTCGTTATTTACCAGCGTTTTCTATTAGACGGAGTTTTTGTTTATAATAAATATTATTTTGTGACGAAGTCCTTGTCAGTGTCTGCTATTTCGGGGATCCACTTATTCTCGTTTTTCTGTTGCGTACGAAGCGGTTCCTTTCCCGCTTTGTGCGCAACGTGACAGTGTTGATGTCTCTGCCTGCTCTGATGGTATACAAAAAGGTAAGCTTGACGAAAATTGCTTGACAAATAAGGACTGAAAATTTCAATGCAAGCACATTGCCTTTGATGGTAAGGTTGCTGCCACCAAAGTCGCTGAGGTGGGCAACTAGTGTGCGTAGTTGCATTATGACAGTTGTAGCAAAGGCTCAGCCTGTTTCTTTAGTTATCACGAGATATTCACCTTCGCGCATTTATGTATCGCGTTATTACAGCACCTGCCAGTTTCCGGGTTTGCGTTCTGCTCAAGGTAATTCCATTGTGTTCGGTTTCAGCCGTGTACTTTAGACTGCTTTGTACGGTTCTCATCGGCGATTTCTTAAGCCCTCGAGTACATGACAAAATGTGAGTACAATGAAGTGTACTTGTCCTATTTAATCAGTTGCGACTCGTAATCGCGAGCAAGTTAGCCACATTAGCCCGTTAGCATCGGGCCGCCGTGGTTCGTGCGATTAACCTGATATTATGGTGGCAGTGTGTATAATTTTATGTTTGTAGCATATGGCCGTTTACCATACTGCTACACGATGTTACGACAGTGTCGCAAAGCATTGGTTGGTTGGGTGACGACTGACACCTGTTACGGCAGTTGAATAAAGACCATTGAAAAAGTAAGTCATGTCCTCACGTTTTTCGGACACAACATTTTGGCGACGAAGATGGACTTTAACGCAGCTCCCCTCGCCTCGTTCCTCGCGCTCCCCGTTGAGCCACCAGTCCCGTGGTCCCGCTGGTATGACGCTTTTACCACATATCTGACGGCGATCGGACTAAACGAGGCAAGCGACACACGGTTAACGGCTATGCTAGTGCACAGCTTGGGCGTCGAGGGACAGCGCATTTTTTGTACTCTCGGACCCGCACGGACATATGCAGATAGTGTCGCTTTATTGGCCGGACATTTCGCTGCTCCGCAGAGTGTGATAGTCCGGCGGAATACCTTTCGCCAACGACGGCAACACACGGACGAGCCGGTACACCACTACATTGCCGATTTGCGATGCTTAGCGGGCCTCTGCAAATTCGGCCGCTTGGAGGAGGAGATGATTCGGGACCAATTAGCGGAGCACACGATTGATCCCAAGCTACGGGAGAAACTGTTGCTGTCGCCGGACGACCTCCCGCTGTCGAAGGCTGTGGAAATGGCGTTCCAACTCGAGAATGCAGCACAATTAGCAGCGCGGCTCGCTAATCCAGACACACCCACCGCTTCACGCTCTCCCGTGCTGGCACAGATTGTTGCTCCAACCTCTCTACCCTCTCA
>NW_017804805.1:73579-77264 GCF_001891065.2 Hippocampus comes
CCAACTTGGACCAGCCACCTTCCGTCTGGACGATGGGTCACGTTGGCATGCCAGCCGCCTCAGGAGAGTGGCATCACCGACTCCTTTGAATGAGAGAGCTGTAGCAGATCTGGACCTCTCGGACAAGGACAACGATTTTTCTGCTGCTTGTCCTAGGACCCCGGTGAGGCGCCTTCAAGAACATGGTGAACCAGCTGTGCCCGAGGGACCGGGGCCTCGTCCAGCTCGGGTCCGCCTTCGGCCTCGTTATTTAGACGATTACGTCACTGACTACTAATATTAAGTTTTAGCCAGTGCTTAGCCTGTTGCGTGGCAGACTAACCCACAAGGCTAAGCGGGTAAACCGGCAGTCTACCCGGTTTGCTCAGCTTAGGAAGGGCTTTGTTCTAGCCCTTGTTTAGGTTGTTTGTGATTTGAGAAGTTTTCCAGATTCCATTGAGGGAGGGGGTAAATGTAGCATATGGCCATTTACCATACTGCTACACGATGTTACGACAGTGTCGCAAAGCATTGGTTGGTTGGGTGACGACTGACACCTGTTACGGCAGTTGAATAAAGACCGTTGAAAAAGTAAGTCGTGTCCTCACGTTTTTCGGACACAACAATGTTGAGATGTGTTAATGGTGCGACGTCTGTAGCTCCTTCCCGTCCTGACGACGACCGGGTGTATTTTGTTTGCGAATCTGTCAGCCCTCATTTCATAGGTGTAAATGTAGTTAATTTGTGGGGCCCCTGGATGGTGCCATTACCCTGCCATTGTTATTTGATTCCTTGGACGCATCCAGGAATATGACAAATGTTATGTTATAACATTGAAGTTTAAGTGAATTCCTATTTCCTCACATTTGTATACTGTACTCAATCCCTCCTCAGCCCAAAAACAGTCATCATCTCGTCGAATCATCATCTCATTCTCATCCATCATCATAATCCCTTCAGCCCGAAATACATTCAATTCGGTTCATCCCTTCTTGTTCCTCCTTCATCCCTCATCGTCCCTCCTCATCATCCCTCCTCAACCAACATCCCCTCTATTGTTTGTATTCCTTGTATTCACTTTAACATTTCCAGTAAAAAATATTGAAACACCCCCTCGAATGCTGTCTCTTCCTGTGCTCTGACCGGCACACCATCTGGTTATCCCCTTAAACCAGGGGTGTCAAACTCATTTCACATTGTGGGCCACATATGGCCTCGGTAGATGTCAAGTGGGCCGGACCATTAAAATTCTACCATACTCTGCTGTAATTAACCAAAATATGTCTTTCCTTTGTTTTGGTCTAAGGAAACACAAGAACATTAGGAAAATGTTGACATTTATCTTTTACAAAAAAAGCACCTTAGATTTCCTTAGACCAGTGTTTCTGGTCCCTGGGAGGGGGGCGCGAGGCTCCGTCAAGGTGGGCGCATTTGACCTCGGGGAGCATGCTTTTTTATTTTTTTATTGATTTATTTATTTTACTCTCCTAGAATAAAGTAACCCAGCCGCCGGGGAGCAGTCCGCACTAGAGAATATTTACTGTACAGTACAGTACTGTACAGTATGAAGTGTCTTTGCGATTAGGATTGTTTGCTTTAAAAAATCATTGATTTAAATTCCAATCAGCTAAAAATGAACAAATCACTACTTTTATTTTCTATCCATTTTTTCATGAATGGATAGAGAATTCGAATGTTGCTTGATAACACAACCAAAAATGTAACTGCTTTTTGGGTGTTTTTTTTTTCTTAGTTTTGTATCATTAAATTTATTAATTACATATTCATAAGGTGTTACAGTACTGTATACAGTAGACATATTATTCATTACAGTACTGTTATGCTTCAGGTGCATTCTATAGAAGTAAAGTTTGAAATCAAATTATAGATATTGAAACTTCCTTTTTTATAAAAGTGTATAAATGACGTTTTTAAACCAACAGACAAAGTGGAGTGATTAATATAAAAAATTGTATGTTAATGTTAAACAATATCAAATGAGTGTATGCTCATACAGTATGTATGCACTACGTACAGTATTGGATTAAAAATAAGAGTACACATAGGTTTTGTGTGTGTGTGTGTGTGTGTGTGTGTGTGTGTGTTGTGTGTGTGTGTGTGTGTGTTTGTGTGTGTGTGTGTGTGTGTGTGTGTGTGTGTTTACATCTGGGATAAAATTTGCTTCAGTGAAAAACCCTGTTGTGAAAAATTTCTTGCTGCAAACATGATTTCGTTGTTGAGGAGTTTCACTGTATTGAAAAATATAGTAATGCACTTGAAGATTGAAGGAGATTTAGATAGAAAGGAATTTTTAACCATTTACACACGTGCATATAAAATCTAAATTTAATCCCTGCCTCCACCTTACAAACTAATGAGAGTGCTATTAAATGTGTAAAGAATAAAGTATTCACATGTCCTTGATAACGTCTGCTGTGTTTGGTCTGTCTCAGTGAGAGATGAAGTGGCTGATCAAAACAGTGTCTCCCCTAGCGGATACTCCATGAATTGCACCTTAATAAAAATATTAATTCCGTGTCTTTTTTTTTTCACTTTTAAATTATCCCACGGGCCTGCTGGAACCTCCTTGGGGGCTGGTTCTGCCCGCGGGCCGTATGTTTGACATCCTTGCCTTAAACGAATCAGTCCTTAACGCCTCCCCAACAACAGTTGAAAATCTCGTGCTTTTGAAACAAGATAGAATACAATGCATCGTTATTTATACAGAGCTTTCACAACAGCTGCAGCTGTAACAAAGCGCTTTACATTACAGTTAACATAAAAGAACAAAATAATTTAACACAACACATATCATACGACAGTCATTCAATTGTAACTATTCCTGCACACGCTTCGTTGTTTGAAGATGTTCTAGATCAGGGGTGCCCAAACTTTTTGGACCAAAGATCTACTTTTCGTTCAACCAACCTCCCCGGATCGCCCCTTACCGCGCATGCCACTCACGCGCGCACAACCACACGCACACACACACACACACACACACACGCACACACACACACACACGCACACACACACGAATAATGACGATCAAAGATATAGCGCAACAGCTCTGATCACAAGCTGCAATTGCAGACTGCTGAGCGCTAACAACTTCCGCTGACGTAGTCACGCGCCAACGTAGGTTAAAGATTTACCTGCTTTATTTTATTTTATTTTTTAAATCTTTCTTTGGGAAAATGAGACTGATAGGATGATTAGGGTGCAGTGTGCATTAACACAAAAATATATTACTAACATGTACAAAGACACACAATTTTTTTATTTTTTTTTTCCTCCTCTACACCTTTCGGATCTAATTGGGACGAGTCCTAGATCGACCGGTAGATCAGGATCGACGTAATGGGCAGCCCTGTTCTAGATGAAGGAGGAGAGAATGAAAGTGTCCTTTCACCCGTGGATCAGATACGTCATGCTCAAAATGTGCACACATCTACTACAAGCTAAGTTTAAAAAGTAAACAGAAAGCTGAAGCGTCCATGAACGAAAAAAAAGAGATTACCGTATTTTTCGGATTATACATCGCTCCGTATTATAAGTCGCACCAGCCAAAAATGCATGATTAAGAAGGAAAAAACATATGTCGCACTGGAGTATAAGTCGCATTTTTGGGGGAAATGTATTTGATAAAATCCAATACCAAAAACATACATGTCATCTTGAAAGGCAATTTAAAATAAAAATAAAA
>NW_017804805.1:77359-85685 GCF_001891065.2 Hippocampus comes
GTAACATATTAAGAGTTATTCAGATAACTCTAGCATAAAGAACATGCTAACAAGTTGACCAAACTATCAGTTTCACTCCAAATCACTAAATCCAGTGAAATCTTCATCCTCGGTGTCACTTTTAAACAACTCCCCCAACTCGGGAGGTAGACGATGCGCCGCTTCCTCTTCTACGTCGCTTATGTCAGACTCATCTTCGATTTATCAACACAGGCCGAGCGCGCCCTCTTGTGGTTTAATGTGAAAATAACATGTGAAATGACATAATCAGGTGTTAATAATTTCACACACGTCGCTCCAGAGTATAAGTCGCACCCCCGGTCAAACTATGAAAAAAAAACTGTGACTTATAGTCCGGAAAATACGGTAGTTGCAAATACGCATTCGCGCTCCTCTCTCATCCCGGCTCCAGCAGCCATCCATCCAGCGCACCAATGCAGACTGTCCGACAGCGCCGACATCTCTGCTGAACAAAACAGGGCTGTGAAAAAATGCTCCCCATCACTGTCGCGAAAAACACAAGCGCCTGTCCAGCAGCGACAGTCAAGTAGCGCCGACATTCCTCCAAATCAAAATCACTGCTGGTAACCATGTGCTGCGGAGAAGACTCAACCACCAAGCACGGATTCTTCTCCATCGACGAATGTCATAGCCAAAACGCTGAAAAACAGTCCACATTGGGCCCACATGAAGGATAACCCAACACCATATGACAAAAGACGAAAACAACAAAAAAATCAAAGCTTTTGCAGAGCTCTTGCCGACTGCTGCCAACTACAGCGCCCATCTAGAAAAACTCATATCATATATTAACTGGCAATACACACACACTGACAAACGGTATCATGAAAAAATACATTACTATTAGACAAAACAAAACTGATAGTAGAATAATTTAGATTTGTTCTGGAAAAAAATAGGAAAACAAAATAATGCGAATATGACAAAAATACTGTGAGAATGTCTCATGCGCAGGTCTATCGATCAATCTGTACACATATATACTTATTCACACACAGAACAAGTAAGAAAAAATATGGAACAAGTATAAAATAAAGCAAAAATAGCGTTGACATCTGGCTAGTTAGAGCTGGAGCACGTAGTGTCACCTGCAGATCCAGCTTTGCCTGCTACTCTTGCTCCTGCTTTGCTTGTAGATGACTTCGCGAACAGTTTGGCGATCTAGGCATCGAGCTCTTTGGCCTTCTTGATGGACTTCAGCAGTTCAGAGGTAATGGCTGGAAGCTTTGTCCTCGGTGAACGTGAACACCAGCACATCGGTTACCTCCATGAAGTTCTTTTTCTCCACTTTGCTGACTGCAACCCTTCGGTTGCCGCAGTGATCCACCAAAGCCATACAGAATTTATGATAGTTCTTGGAAAGTTCTCCAGCATGTCTGTCAGGTTTATCCAATTTGACACTCAGGAATAAAACACAAGGAGGAGACAGGAGACTCAATTCTGGTACCAGGAGGTAACGAGGAGAAGCGTTCGGTTTCAGTTCTCGGCACGTCACCCCTCATGATCTCCCCCTTCACCCCCTCATTTATTGGGAAATGTACTACATAGGTGTGTCCAACCTAAAGGGTGGGGGCTGTTGAAGACACACTGAACTTGTTTGACTATCTGTGTGTATGTGAGTGTAAATTACGTACATGTGTGCAATTGTTACAAAAACATCACGTTGCAGCTGGTGTTGATGGCGCCATTCACTGTCCAACCTTGCTCCTGTTTAGTCTTAACACTTATCTCTTCCCAACCACGTCCTCGGAAAGGTGGTTGCATCCCTAAACTTCCACACAGTGCACTAAGCATTCTTGATTATAAATGTGAGTATATAAATATAATACAAAGGATTATAAATGTGAGTACATAATGATTAATATATCTTTATTAGAAGCATAAGCGTTCTTCATTGCAGGCATAGTCAATTAATGATTGCAGGCATAAGCATTCTTCTTTGCGAGCATAATCACACTAACTGGGAAAAACAGATGAATATTACAATGCAACACTGTCTAGAAATCTGCGCCAAATGTTGACATTGTAAAATACTCAGTTGAAGAACATTCAGAAGAAATCACAATGTCCCATCACTGATGAGCTAGTTTCAGACCAAGCCCACAGGCTACTCATGTGGTCCTTGCGGCTGTGTGGTGCCGGATGAAGAAGCACTGTTGCATTCAACTGAACTCTTTGAACTTCACTTTTGTTCCTTGAAAAGAAGGTGTACAACCGCATAGTCTGATTGGGACTTTTTGGGCCTTAGGATATTAAGATGGCAACAAAAGGGGTGTTCACACGGCAACATTTGGTCCGACACTGCACCGGCGCTGCGCCAGTAGAGCGTTCACACGTGCAAATTTGCTCCGGCGTAGCGCCGCAAAACAGCTTACACCGGATCAAATTTGATACACCTCGGGGAGGTGGTTTAAAAATTTGCTCCGGAGCAAATGCTCGTTTGCGAGGGGGGAGTAGCCTCGCTACGTATGAGAAGAGTTGATTACGTACGGCGAGAATGCGTTGCTTTCATGCTCTGTCGGACTTCCGTTATGTGTTTGTTTAATAACGACACAAGACAAGGCTGGTAACAGTAGCAAAGCACCTCTTGGGTTATACCATCTGAACTAGAACGGGGGGGGGGGAGATAGTCCCCAAACGTCATCTTTCCTTTTGTAGGAGACTGGACTGTCTCGGAGTTGTGTGTGTAGTTTGTTCCTTTGTTGTGTGTTGAAAACCCCTGTGCCCGATAGAATTTATTTCGTGATTTCCTCTTTTGATTTTTCTGTTTGGCGCATTACATTTTTGCTTTTCTTAGTGTCATTGAAGTCATCGTTGATTTACGTTATCGGGGGGCGGTCACTCTCAAGCAGAAGGCACGGAGACCGAGAAGGAGAAGGACGTGCCTGTACTGTAGTTGCTTGAGTTGTGTATACGTTTAAAAAAAGAACCAACACGACAGCTCATTTGTTTTCTGTCGTTTTGCTCCGCTGCAGAAACTGCCGTGTGAACCCAAGTGGGGCTGCACCGACGCTGCTAACATGCTCAGCGGCTTTGTACGTGTGAACGGTCCACAAAATTTGCTCCGGTGTAAAATATATCGCAACAAAATACATCGGTGCAGCGCCGGATCAAATGTGTGCCGTGTGAACACCCCTTAACTAAAAATGCTGTATTGGGACATACAGGGGACCAAAAAAAGAAGTGATTTTATGCATTTTCTATTTTATTTTTTTTACATTTAATTAAATAGAAATTAATCAGCATCTGTCTCAAAAAAAAATCTCTCAGTCGGGCCCTCTTAAGTACAGTAAATATTTGTACGAAAAACACACCTAAGACATGAATATAAAACAATGAAATAAAAAAACAGTAAATACAGCGGTAACTGAGCCACTTTTTGGTCTCAACAAGCCGGATGAGAATCACCGAGTTAGTGTGTTGCAAAGGTAACACACCCACAGTGTGCAAATCTACGTTCAGTCCAAAAAAAATACAATAACGTAATACACTGCTATACAAAGTACGCTGCTAATTCAGCCATTTTGTCTTTAGGCTTTTTTGGGGGGCCACGACGTCCCCTGCCTCGCCCTCGTCCTCGCCTCGCACCTCCACCTCGGTGCATGGGGTGCCTCATGGTAGCGTGTTTAAGTTCCACAAGACCCTGGAAGACTGAATCACAGAAAACACAGCCGGTGTGTTGGGTCTCACCGGCAGGCAGTGGAGTGCGGGCTTTATTGAAGTCTACAGTGACCAAGGAGGCATCGCAGGCATTGCAATTCTCTTGAGCAACCTGCACAAATCAGAAATGCAGTTTTCATCAAATCTCAGGGACGAGCTCACTCGGCACCAGTGAGGAAAATAAGTGCTTCTTTGAGCAAGAGGAGATTTATGATCAAGTTTTACAATAAAGAAGGCATCAATTTTTCATCCGCTAGATGTCGCAGTCAGGCAGGCCATGTTCACATCGCAGGGCGTGATGCCCAATACTATTTTTGAATCTCCTCTTTTTCTGTTGTCATTCATATGACAAAAACAATTCCTTATGGTAATGTTAACTGAACCCGTCCTTAATGTGAAAAGTATGACGTCGAGTGACACATGCAAAAGATTCGATACGCAGTAGGGTTGACGGAAGTGAACATGATCAAACGTGTAGGGGCTCATTTTTTTTTATCATCTTATATCGACAGAGGAGCAATGCGGGAGGTGGTGCAATTATCCTGGGGAAATCAGGTGACGCTTTACTTTCTCTTCATATCATGGAGAAGTTCAGTAAAATGACGGAAAATAAAGGTGATGTGACGTCACTGCCGCGCGTTATAAATGAACCGTCTGTGTAGCTGAATGACATTTATCATAGTGTATGCCGTATATTTATAATATCCAGGTCAAGTAACGAGTTTACACTTCAGATCTTTGCTTTAATATCCCTTATTCAGCCTCAAACTCATAGTTTGGTGAAAAGTTTTGCACGTTTTAAGTAATGAAAATAAAATCTATTCGATTTGCTCTCTGCAGAATCAGGATTGTCCTCCGCGGAATCAACATTTCTTCTCTTTTGATTCCTTGGGGGCCTAATCTCTAGTTTTACTGTTCAATCACAAGGTTTTGTGTGTACGCATGGTCAGTTTTATGGATATTTATGGATATCCTCAATCATACACACAAGTCCAAATTGATCAATCGCATAATTGGCATGGGAATATTTTGTATGCATGCTTTATGCACGCTTCTCTGCATACACACTCTTGATAAATGAAGCCCCAGGTGCTGTAGTGAGCAAATTTTATAATTGTAGTTGTCTCTATTCAACAAGATATCGTTCTCTTTTTTTATTTAACAATTTAAAACAATTCCTAGATGTGTTCAATAACACGTCGGACATGTTTTTGTCAAAATAAAATGTTCCATCCCGTTTATAAAGCCTTACAGGACAAAGCCTTTAAGGACCATCTGTCTTATAAAAGTGAGTGCCACTTAACCCCCATCAATGGCAAGTAGAGAGTTTTTTTTTTTTTTTTTTTACCATGAGTACTCAGGAAGCATATGGAATAAACTTGTGGGAGTGGAGCCCAGCGTCTGGGGAAAAATACATACAAAAGCGATGTGTGGTGGGAAGTGATTCGTGAAACTGTTAACCCAGAAGTGGGTGCCCGTAAGGCAAGTGGATGTGAATAGGAAATTAGCCAGCTCATGAGCTTCAAATATGAATTATGAAACCTCTGCCATGAGTCTCTCACCAGACTTTTTTGGGGGGGTGGCACGGGGACAGACTGGTGAAATGTCAGGACAGAAGCGCTTTAAAAGGACGAGGATGGACCAGGACGGCGGATGATTATTTTCTGAATAAAAACGAAGGGATGACGATGGAAGGGTGCCCAGGCCGCGGGCGGAGGACATACAGGCAAAATAGGCTATTTCTTCTCTATATCTGTGGATATAGAGAAGAAAAGACGATTCACAGGACAAGACAATATAACCACTTATGAAGTATATTACCTGCACTCTATGTGCATGTTCAAAGAAATGTACGACGACGTTGCATCTATTACAGGACATCTTCCATTTTGGCCCAGAAGTTGGATCCAGCACCAAAACTCCACTGTCACACTCCACACACTGTCCAATACCCAAAGAGTTGAGAGAGTGTTGGCAGGAAGGATGGGTGCATTCATTGCATCCTACATCTAGGAGAATGGGGTAGGAATACAGAAGATAACATGAATTAGGGACAATGTTCCAAATATATACATCCATCCATCCATCCATTCATTCATTTTCCGATCCACTTATCCTCACAAGGGTCGCGGGGGGTGCTGGAGCCTATCCCAGCAGTAGGCGGGGGACACCCTGAACCGGTTCCCAGCCAATCGCAGGGCACACAGAGACAAACAACCATCCGCGCCCACACTCACACCTAGGACAATTTAGAGTGTTTGATCAGCCTGTCATGCATGTTTTTGGAATGTGGTAGGAAACCAGAGTACCCGGAGAAAACCCACGCAGGCCCGGAGAGAACATACAAACTCCACACAGGCAGGCTGGAGCTGGAATTGAACCTGTACCGGTACCTCTGCACTGTGAGGTCAACGCGCTAACCACTGGACCACTGGGCCACCCTCCAAATATATAATACAGAGTTTAATATGTATATATATAAAACCTCAAATGTGAATATTTAAGAATGTAAAATTTAGGGTTTTACTTTCTGAGGAGAATACCACTGCATCTAATATTACTAGGCAGTCGAAAAACATTTCCGATCCCACATGTTCATTTTCTGTTTGTAAACAAAATGCAAAATATGTATTCTTCAGGCAACAACAACTAAGTCTTTTCCTTTGAACAAGTAGTTGCATTTGCATGATATAAATTCATATTTGAAAAAGGCGTCTCTGCAAGCAAAGCATGATATGGCCTTGTAATTAGTCCACCATGGCTAAAAACCTTACCACGGAGCATTTCATGCTGGCACCTCAAGTGCAGTGAAAACTTTTTTTTTTTTTTTTTTTGATGACAGGCAAATCCAATCATGATATTCCTCATGTCTTTTAGTATTTGTCCAAGTCAAATGACAAGTCATCAAAACAGTGACTCAAGTCCTCATCTCTGTCAAAAAGTCCACAACTGGTGTTTTTTTCTTGTGTGCAGTTATGGTTGATTCCTGCTACACAAAGTCTGTCAGCTCCCTGATGCCCCCTCAATAGGACCCACCACCTAAGCCCTCAGAAAACTTCTTCAGGTGTCATGATCCATACCGCGATGGATGTCAGGGGTGTACACGGTGAACATAATTTGAGAAAGACCAGTGCTACTGTAATGGTGTTTTGTGTTGGGTCAAAGTGCTTTTGATTTTTGCAGCGCAACAGCATCCATTACATTCAAGATTTTCAAACTGAAATGATCCAGGAGTCCATCAAGTGAGTCCGCACTCACTGTTGGTGACGTAACTAATGGCTTCTATAAACTGAGCACTTGTTCCCTCATTAATGTACAGTACAGTACTTCTTCTTAACCAGCAGGGAAGAGGCTGTTTGAATCCTCAGAGAGATCAGTAATTCAAACAAAATACATAAAGTGGTCAGACAAGGCTATGTCAGATTAGATTTTATTTAAGTTTTTATTGTGTTTGGTTTTGAAGTTACCTTTGTTGATTGAGTATTTAATTCAGGTTGATTTTTATTCCTATTATTTCTATTTGTTTTTTTTTTTTGTTATAGCTGTTTACTGCGAATAAAAGTTGTCAAATGGCATGTTGTAGTATGGTCTTGTATCTATGAATTATTTGGGATAAGGAAAGGTGGGGCAGCATGGGAGTGGGCTCCAAATAAAATCTTGCTCAGGGCCCCAATTTGTGTGTGTGTGTGTGTGTGTGTGTGTATATGTATATATATAATATACATACGTATGTGCATGTGTGTGTTTATAGATGTGTATATGATATAGATGTGGGTGTGTGTGTGTGTCGCTTGAGGACACAGCAAGGCAGAGCTTGTCCTAACTTAACTTCCTCAGTCAGACGGATAACTGGATAGCTCAGTTGGTAAGGCACCAGTTTGGCGTACGGGAGACGGGGGTTCGAATCCCGCTTGGGGCAAAAAATGAGCACATAACACCATCCAGTGTGGGTCCTTGGTCAAGACCCTTCACGCTAATGTCTACCTCATACAGTGGTGAGAGACAATAACTCGAATGACATGCTGGCTCAGACGTCGCCCGGCCAAACAAGGTCTGCGTCAGGTGCTGGGGAACCAGAGCACCTCGATGAAAAATGGGCGACTGGAACAAAGCGGAGATGGGCGAGATGCGATAACATGGCTCTGTTGGAATGATACTACTCAAGCAACCCTAGTCAGAGGGGTTACATGCAGAGAATGCGGGCTGAATGGTTACTTCGAAACCCACAGTCACGGTTGACCACGAAACAACTAGTAGCTCAGTGTTCCAACATCCACAAACGGCAATTGCTGTCACAACTTGAGATTGACGAGGTACAACGCAGGGTCCACAGTAAAGGGCCCCAGGCTGCCAGATCACACGAGGAGGTCATACCAGAGATCGGGAGGCAAGCCCCAATGAAGGCAGATGATGAGATTGGGAGGCCAGCCCCAATGAATGAAATGCTGAGCGAGGCAGCAACTGACCTGAAAGCTAAGATCATGGCGAGAATGGAAGCTGAGCAACCTAGAAACCGATTACAACGACTATGTGAAGTACCACCTGAAAGCCTCATGGAAAGCGTGAATGCAGCACTGAGGGCGATCCCAACCATAACGATCACGGAAACCAATGAGCTGATATACGCTTCAGCATCAGTGATCCT
>NW_017804805.1:88522-98459 GCF_001891065.2 Hippocampus comes
TGGTGCCTTCTGTTCTCGCCGAAATTTCGAAATCTCAGAGATATGGCGAGGCCATGAGAATGCGAGGCGAGGGTATTACTGTTGTGGCGACGTCACTCGAGCTAGTCCGCTGCTCTCTATTGTGCGTGCATCAGCGCGAACATGTACGCAAGCGCATCTTTGGATTTCAACCAATAAGCGCCGACGCAACGACGTCACACACCCTACGTCACACACAACAACAGCTTAGCTAAGCTAGCCGAGACGACACTCGAAGTCGGACGGACACGTTTTTCTGCCAATCTGTGTGTTTCCCTTTTTGTCCAAATATATTTTTTACGACAACTCTCTTGTCCACGGTGTCTTTTATTCGTTCCACTGGGGTTTAGCAAATGTGCTGATAAAGAGACGAAAATCTCTACTGTGACTAGTGTTAGTGTCTCAACATGGCTACGCTCGTAAAAGCAAAACAACGAACTCAAACGCGTCTTCGTTCAATGTTGTCAACTATTATCCGGATTAATTTTAGGCAAATTTTCCTCAATTCTCCGGAGAGATTTTCATAAAAATGTGAAAAACCCGGAATTCCGGGAAAATCCGGAGGACTTTCATCTCTGATGTATGTTCATGTATGGAGCCATCGACCTGGAGAAGGACAGCTATTACTTATACAGTATACCTCTACAACGAAACCTACATGGGCGAAAATACCTCCTAGTGTGAAAAATCTTCATGCATTAACACTATTCCCACTTTCCTGCCCTCCATACAACGAAAAAAAACCCCTGTTGCATTATAAGAAATATTTTTCTCTGCTCTTGCTTCGCGACGAGATTCACTACAACGAAGTCTAATCCAACAGCGACCTCGACTGCTTCGTTCGGAAATGGCAACAGCAACCACCACCCAGTAGTCCAGGAAGTATTTGTTATTGTTCATTTCAGACGCAGCAAGAACGTTGCATTGCTAAAATGGCTACCTTTGGATGTCAGGCAGCTAAGACAAGAAGAGATCTGACACTGGAAGAGAGGGTAAAAGTGATCAAAATTAAAGACGGAGGAAGCAAAATAAAAGACATTATCCAAGAAATGGATGTAAGTGAAAGTGAATGCTGATCGTAAATTTCGCAATTTCTTTCCCTTTTTTTCTTTCTACACTGACTATATGAAGTGTCAAATATGTGTATGCTCATATTTCTGCACTATTGGAATAAAAATAAAGAGTACACATACGTTTGTGTGTGTGTGTGTGTGTGTGTGTGTGTGTGTGTGTGTGTGCGTGTGCGCGCGTGTTTACGTCTGAGATCAAATTTGTTCCAGTGAAAAACCCCCTGTTGTGAAAAATTTCTTGCTGCAAACATGATTTCGTTGTTGAGGAGTTTCACTGTAGAAAAGGAAAACAATCCATTTCATTCACTCCACAGAATAAGCAATACAGTATTCTTACTTTTTTTCATGTCCCTGAAAGGCGGGTTGCTAAAGCAGTAGGGGCACAGGGGGTAACTTTTGCCTCGGGTACCAGAGGTCCACAGCAGGAGCTCAAAGTCATCCAGTGGACAGCGAAGCTCCTTGTATAGCTTGATGGCTCCATTCTGAGGTAGACTATATGTCTCATCACAGTGGGAGCAGTGCAGTCGACTGGGCTTGGCCTGCAAACACGTCAGGGCAATAATCAATCATAATACATTTTACTTTTGTCATGACTTTCGCTAGTCGCCTCGACACTTCTGTCATCATCATCAAGATGACACTGGCGTGCCTAAAAACGAAGCATGCGTTTTTTACACACACACACACACACACACACACACACACACACACACACACACACACACACACACACACACACACACACACTCGTATTACTGGATTTTTTTTCTCAATAAAATAGGGGTATCTACAATTCTGTTGACACACATATATTTATTTAAAATGGCATTTTTATTGTCTTATGTCAGTTTAGGAAGTGCCGAGTCCTATGTGGCCCCCTGCATCATTTAAGTTGACCACCTCTGGTCTAAATAATTCACCACATATTCAAATTACACAAATTACAGATATTCCTAGCAAACCTGTGACCTTTTCAGTTGTTATAGCATCATGATGATCATGATCATACCAGCTCACTTATGACCGTTGGAGCAAAAAATAACCGGTTTTCATTCAATCTTTAGTGACCTCTTTTGTGGCAATGTCATCGCAACCAGGGATTTGCTATACTCTCTGAAGTATAAACCGCCACTTTTCCCACGCTATGAAGCCTGTGGCTTGTGGCTGACCAATGAAAGCGTCCGAGTTCGCCCTCACATTGAATATTCATCCACCATTTGCGGTTGGAGTGCACACGCGTAAGGTAGGGGCAAGCGACAGATCAATAGATTCTTAAAATAATCCTTAGTGAGCAGCACTAAAATTGAAAAATAAGTGGCTAATCCATACCACTGGTATCGGTCAATCTCACTCATGGATGAGTGTTGGAATTGAAAACATAAACCTCTGTAACTGAGCCTTTGCCACAGCCCAAACTTTTTGGAAATGTGTTGCAACAATCAACAAAATGAAGTTTATTTGCAAAAAAAAATCATAAAATAACATTCATCAATTTGAACATTAAGTAATTCGTCTTTGTAGTGCATTCACTTGGATATAGGTTGAAAAGGATTTGCAAATCCTTGATTCGTGTTTTTATGTTAAACACATCTTCAACAGGAATTGGGATTCGTACAATCTGAACAAACATTTTTAAATCACTACCTCTTGAACAGTGTCAATCAAAATTGAGCATTATGACCTTTTTAGAGTTCAGTCTTATCATGGTTAACCTATACAATTTAGAAATAAACGCAGATATATATGTGGGGGGGGGTTCTTCACAATATGATCAGAAGATGATTAAAAGAACTACAAATTACTCTGGAATAATGTGTAAATTAAGTATTTAACCTGGTCACTGAAATTGTTACTTCAAGAAATAACACTGGACACTGAATTACATTTCTGTGGAATTAAAAACATTAGTGTGCTTCTCACTTTACCTGGTGCCTACAAATAACAGACAGCATTCTCTTGGCATGCAAACATGACTAATATACAAACTGTTTCTCACAATCAAGGCAAGTAGTCAAACTCGCACTAAAAAGCACCTTCAAATCAACAATTTGGTATCAGAAATATTTGTTTCATTTGCTTGTGCAATGTGCCGAAAATATGTAAATACAGTAAATGATTGTGAGTCACTTCCAGTTTTTTTTCCCCATGTCTTTCACTAAGCTTTTAAGCTACTTGACAATGACTACAAATGACTATTCAGACCGGACATGTCCTAGTCAGTCAATAAGGACTAAAGGTACTTTAAATTCAAATGCAAGTGGCACAGAATCAATCTCCAACCAGGTCAGGGACACAAACTCAGTCAAATGTCCAGTTGTGTTTGAAATAAATAAATGACCATGAATTTATGTTTTGAAATAGCTCTCAGTTCAAATTACTGTCAGAGGTCCCACATTTGATTTCACATGGTTTGTATGCAAGTATGGAAAGTACAGAGAAGTATGGAATTTGATTGAATAAATGTCTGGAAAAGAATGGAAGCCTGTTACAATGGTTCTATCTCCCCAAAAATAGAGATTGATCTGTGTTTTTTTTTTTTTAATACCTATATACTGTACATATACTGTATTTTCCAGTTCACGAGCTACCGGTCGATCGCCATTGACGTAATGGGCACCCTTGCAGTATCGTATCCATCTGCGTGTACAGTATCTATCCATCTATATAACACATATCCAGTGTTCTCTCACTTATCACGGTTGATGGGGACTGGGACCCTGCCGCAATAAGTGAAAAACCGCGAAGGAGGGTTGCCCCCCCACCCCGCCGATGAATTGTGTTGTAACTGTATGCGGGTACCAGCATTTTTTAAATATGTAAACAGTATTTATATTTTACACATTTTAGACAAAGAATACAACAGTTCCGTATTTACTTCAATTTTTAAATATAAAACCTTATACAGTAATCAGGGATGAGAGTGGCTAGTGATGAAAAAAGCGGAAGGGGGCGTGGCCGGGACTGGGGCGTGTCCTGGACGGGGGCGGGGCCACTTACAAAAGTGGCACTTAACATGCTGAAGATGAAGTGTATTCAATTTACACACGATTTGAAACTTTAACAGAAAAAAATTCCAAGATTTTTCACTATTCTTTCCAGTGAGAATTGGTGCAATTTTGCTTATGCATTCCTGGTGAGCACCAATATGTAACTTCAAATTTGCTGCTCAAAATCAAAACTAAAAAAGGAAACATTCCCTGCTATATTTAAGATTTGTTCATTACTTGTATTCATAAAGTGTTGTGTAAATGTGATAAAACGCTGTTGATTCTTACCTCATACAGTGATAGTGTCCCACACAGTTTACGATATATGGGTTATGAATGTATTTTATTATATAAAGTCTATTTACAGTATATACAACAATATACAGTTTCATGAGGTAGAATACTTTATTTTCTCTTCATTTTAAGCTTTTTAGCAAGCGCTAAAAGCTTATTGGTCCTCTCCGTCTTTTTCCACTCTCTTTTTAGCCAACTCCTCTTGTTTTTACACATGCTCCAGGCTGTCGAAAAGCGCTTGAGATCGAGTAGTTACTTTTCAGTAGAAATGTCTGTTTTCGGTGTTTCAACGAGGTTGCGTAACTCTGTAAAGCTTTCCATCCTCTCGATCCGTATAGAATGACATCGTCACACACTGTACACAGAGCTTTACCGGCGACATCGAGCTTTTTCACGAAATCCGACACAAGCACAATGGTTCCTCTTTACTGTTTCCTACTAGGGACACCGTCAGCTTTCTATCCAACCAGTCCCATCGAAACGTGTTTTTCAGATCCGCATCTATCTGACGCACTATAGCTTCGTCGTGAGTCTCGATAACATTCGGCATTTGCGAGAAAGGGGTTTCGGAAGGCGAACACGGATTGGTTGTGATTTGCATTTGCCGATATAGCGACCAATCACAACAAGACATTGGTTTTAGCCCGTATAGGAAGTAACGACAAACTAACGCTTCACGATAAAAAACGGGATTCAAAATGGATGCTTGCAAATGTTACTTGTAAACATTACGAGCCCCGAATCTGCCGAAGACAAGTCCGGACCCCCCCCCCGGAATTTTTTTACGGATTTGGAACAATATGAAATAGGTCCATTTTGACTGGAAAAAAAGCGGAATTCCGCCAAAACAAGGAAAAATCTCATCCCTGAGTAATTAACATTCAACAGCAAAGAGGCTTGTGTTAGTGGCGTCAAAGGTGCGCTCTGACGGTGGAGCCGCCGTTAGCGTCCAGCTAGCTCCTGGCCAGTTATCCCCGCACAGCCTATGTGTTTATGATAAGACAATTAATCCGCATTGATGAGGAGGAGGGGAAGAGAGATAGATGTGCTGCTTTTTTCGGACAAACCCAATCACCCTCTCTCGCTCGTGCGTGCGTGAGTGCTTGCGCTCAGCCTCTCTCTCCCCGACGCACATGTAGCAAACAACAGCGTGACGAGACACTGATCAGAGAGAATGTGCTGGACGGGGCTGCAAAGATGCGCAGCCAATCAGCTCACGGGATAAATCCACTCCTGCTGTCATTGGTCGACACTCGTGCTGCCATTGGTCGACGTCGCACCGGGAACCAATCACTGGTACAGTCATGTACAAAACCTCTGAGTCATTCTGCAGTTTTTTCTGAATTTAGTACTTTGGAAAAAAAACGCAATGTAGTGAAGCCACAATAAATGAAGTGCGATATAGGGAGGGATCACTGTATTTTGCTTACCTGGATGAATTTCATGAATCGACGGCACTTGCCACAGCGAGAGATTGGCTTGCCTGCGTCAGCAATTGGTGAAAAGGAGACTTCCATCAATTCATCCATGCCTGCAAATCAAGAGGACTTTATTGAATCAGATATAGGAGTTTGCCTTGGTACATCAGTGCAAATGTGCACACACAAACAAATTGCTGTAAAATTATTCTGCGTCAGTCGCCTTCATGAGCCTGTATACAGTGACAAAATGCTGGAATCTGATGAAAAGCACAAAAAAATTCCAATATCACTGCTTTTTTTTTTTTGATGAAATGCACGGTTTTATATAGTAACAGAAACTGTGGTTTCATGGCAGTCAATGTAGCATTTTTGGCTATGAAGGTGTCCAGAGGGAGTATTTGGAACCACATCGAAATAACATTACGGTAATTTAGTCCAAACAATTTTGTTGCTAATCTTTGGCATGGCCAAACCTTTAAATACCACCAATATCCCATCACCTTACAATTTATTATATGGCAAATAGTTGGCTTTTTGTGTATTTTTCTTCAAGTATAAACATAGATTATTATACAAAACTTGTACTTAAGGGGTTAAAAAAAACATGAATTCTTGTATTCTCCTCTCTGTGTTGGTCTTGTTCACATTTGTTACGTTTTCCACCCATAAAGAATATCAATTAAAAAAAAAAACACGTTTCGAACTCCAATGGATACAAAATAAATTATCTTCATCGGCATATTAATATTAATATCTATGGTAAAAGTGTACAAATTAAGTTAACCACTGTTACATTAAATAATACAGTGAACCAAGACATAGTCATGATTCGGTATGCGTGAATTTCCCAATCACTGACTTTCCTTTAAAACGATCCTCCATTAAAATCACCTCCTGGTTGTTTCTGTGCTGTTTTTGTGACCCGGCCATAGCACAAGACAAGATGACAAAAACGATTTATTGTATTTTGGCGCTTGTGGCATCTTGGAGTCAAGAAACAATATTGAGGTGCCGTGAGGAGTTTCACTGAGCCAAAAGTAGTGCTTTGCCACATTGTGGCATCCATAGACAATTATAAACCTTTTGGATGCAGTCTTGGGGAAACACTTTAACACAGCAAGTCTCAAATTTAATAACAAAGCCATAACGCGAAGATGAATTGTCACCAATGGCTTTAAGCATTTCACTTTATGACATTTGTTACTCGATAGATAGATGACAGATACAGTAAAAGTTCTCATCCCATGAGCAAAAATTTATCATACTATTGATTAAATGTCAATGAGAAAACAATACAATGTGGATCATTTTTTTTATGCAAAGTCAGTCATGGTTGGTTCCCAAAAAGTTGGACAATATTTCTTTTTTTTTGCTTCCATGTGCAACTACAATGGATTTTAAATTAAATCAAGACGTGACTAAAAAGTATCCCTGATGGGAAAGACATCTTTGCTCTGTATGATCTATTTGATTGTTGATAACATAACTATCCATCCATTTTCTGATCTGCTTATCCTCACAAGGGTCGCGGGCGTGCTGGAGCCTATCTCAGCTGTCTTTGGGCAGTAGGCGGGGGACACCCTGAACTGGTTGCCAGCCAATCAGAGAGCACAGATAGACAAACGACCATTCGCGCTCACACCTCGGGACAATTGAGAGCATTCCATTAATATGCCATGCACGTTGTTTTTGGCATGTGGGAGGAAACCGGAGTACATGGAGAAAATTCACGCAGCCACAGGGAGAACATGCGAACGTCACACAGGAATGCTGGAGCTGGAATTGAACCCTGCACCTCTGCACAGTGAGGCAGATGTGCTAACTCGTCGACCGCGTGCGCACCCCCCCCCACACACACACTTACTTCAAATGTGAGCACGGATGGTTGCCTATCTGGAAATACTGGAAATGATTTTACAAAATGTGATCATATAGTTATGTTACAACCAAACAAATCATATAGAGAGCAAACATAACAGCCAGGGTTCATTTTAAATTTGGATTTTGAGTATTAAATTAAGAGTTAAACAAAAGCACTCTACCAAGAATGAGTACATGAATGGATACTGATTTTACACTTGCTATATATTTTGTTCAGATTAGACCACATGTATGGAAGCACCATCATTTTTAACACTTGAATGAAAATTCTTTGCACTCATCAACTGCCTGAAGTCTGGAATCTGAGAGCAATTTTCTACTGTGAAAAGTTTTGTTATGTCAAATCAGTACTGGTTAAATTCCGAATTGAACAACCGCATCGGTTTACTTAACTTGGTTTCTACAAATGTGAGTGACAGCATCATGTTTGCGCCGGCCATTTGAAATTGCCACAATATTATTCACTTCTGCAGAAAAGAACTTGAACAAGCCCGTGTCTTGTGTGTGCCTAATCCAAGGTGTTCATTGTGGCAAACTTACCACATATGGAATCCACAAAATAGTGAAACTTCCTCTTGAAGATATCCAATGCATGCTGGAGTACTTGCTGGAAGTGGGCTTTACCAAGTGCGATTAGATTGAGTTGCTTTTCAACAGCACTGCGAATGGTTGGTAGTACCAGCTCCGCATCTATGAAAGAGATGCAAATGAATGACGCCCGTCACAGTTGCTGTTTTGAACTATTCAATGAACGACATACTGTAGATGCAATGTTTCAAGTTTATCATGATGGATATGAGCCTCTGTGCAGTTTGAATGGTCTGTAATGATGAGTGACAATTTGACTATACTCTTAATCTGCGAGAAAGACTTAAAAAAACAAAACAAACAACAGCAAAAATACAGTGCCGCTAAAAATTGTAATGCAACAAATTGCTTATTTGAAAAAATGTTAAATGGAAGTAGGAATGAACAAGTTACTTCTTTCTCCTCCTTTTTGACTGCTACTTGGGTAATTTTAGTATTTGCTAGAGCCCAAACAATGACTGCTGCCAAGTTTCTACAGTTTTTTTTTTAATTGTAGAATTTGTTTTCTCTGCAATGGATCACATTTTTGAGACCCTAAACATGCATGAAAACTCACCAAACTTCTCCACATTCATTGTCGGTGGTGAAAAATTTGATATTTTAAAGTAAAAACAAAATGGCTCTGTAGCGCCACCAAATTTTGCCCCTTTTTTGGCCTTTAATACATTTTTCACATTTTAAAGCACTCCTAGTGATTTCATCGGTTGGTCTTGAAACTGTGGGTTCTTTGTGTAAAGACGTTCAAGAAATAAAATAAAAGCAAATCCTTTTATTTCTGCTGCTGTAGTGATATGATGTGTGCTCAGAAAAATGATGCCGATTTGGTGGTCTTAACATTCGTGAAAACATACGAAACTTGGCACACCCATCAATCTTAGAAAAAGAAATTGTTTTATGAGTTTATTAAGCGTTTAAAAGAAATAAAAAGGGCTTACCTGTAGTTGTGCCCGCTACAAATTTTTAACGAAACAGCCCTGGTTGATTATTTCACCATAATCTACCTAAAGTTGGAGGCATATGGACCAGCTCTAGACACACAAAAAACTCTTGAGCCCTACTCTAAACTCAACCGGAAGTCCGAGATTTTTAATTGCCTTCCAAATTTTGACTCAATTCTGGCCTTTTATAAAAGGTAATTTCTTCGCGAAGTGGCTTTTAATCTGATGTACTTTTTGACGTACATTTTCAAAACATTCCAATTCCAGTGTGCCAATGTCCTAATGTGCCAGTACTCCAATGTTGCTAGGACTCCAAGGGCCCTTGACAGCTGCGAGCAGCTGTAATTTTTCACCTACTTTTGTATTTGGTCTTCAAAATAAACTACAACATTCATTCATTAAAAATTCAACGCAGAGCCCGTGCAATGAGACAACCAATCAAGAAAAGGCTCTCAATAAACTGAGGCCAGATACCTATCTTGTAATAGCCATGTACGAGGACAATTCCCAGGCTGGTCGGCTTCAACTTGCGTCCATTCTCGACTGTCACATAGTTTCTTTGACATATGTTGTTTATGTGGACAGGAATACTGGCATCCGTACCTGCAAGAGCAAAAAAGGGGAGTCACATGTCACTCCTTCAATTACAACGCCTGAATTTTAGTGAGGTGAGTACACACACACACACACACACACACACACACACACACAAACACACACACACACACACACACACACAC
>NW_017804805.1:98636-100483 GCF_001891065.2 Hippocampus comes
TATTTTGATCAGAGAAGAAGACAACAGCAGCCTCAGTCCATCACTGAGACAGACCCATGACAGCAGACGCTATCAATAGCACTCTCACATTTACACTTTTAATAGCACGCTCCTTAGTTTGTAAGGTGTAGGCAGGGATTACATTTAGATTTTATATGCACGTGTAAATGGTTTAAAACTTCCTTTCTTTATAAATCTCGTTTAATCTTAAAGTGCATTACTATATTTTTCAAAACCAATTACTTGTTAAAGTTTGTACAATCAGTGGGATCAGTTGCAATGCATATATGTGAATGATAAAAGTAAATTGCACATTTGTCGAAGGACATGTAAGGTGCTTCACGAAATGTTTTGTAAAAGATGTTCATTTAATTTCAACATTTTCCTAATGTTCTTGTGCTTCTTTATACCAAAACAAAGGAAAGACATATTGTTTTGATTATTTATAGCAAAGTATGGTATCATTTTAATGGTCCGGCCCACTTGACATCTACCCAGGCCGTATGTGGCCCACCATGTGAAATGAGTTTGACACCCCTGGTTTACGCAATGATTTAGGATGCACTTTAAACCACCAGGATTGTACCGTTGGCAACAATGCAATACGGGATTATGGTTAAGGTAAAAAAACTTTAAAGTAAACTTGTCCGCATTTTAGGAGTTAAAACGGTGGAAGGCAGCCACCTGCATGCTCCACAGTTCAGTAGATTGTCAAATAAGTATCGCTGTGGTAATATTTGTTGTCTTTTTGCGACTAGATTATTGTCATGCTTCTGCAACAAATTTTAATTATTAGCAACGTCAACAAAGCTTATGTTACTATTTGTTAGAGCCAACGTCACACAAATGAATGAAAACAACATTTATAGCACACAGGTAGTTCTGAGAAGTACCGATGCCGTGTTTCTCCATAAGAGTGATGAGTTCAGCCTCGGTCAAGTAGTCTGGAGGACTCGTCTGCTTTTCTACCAACTTGATCTCATCTACTGTAAAAATGTCTCCACTTTCACAGACAGGCAGGGCTTCTTCAAGAGGGATGCCCTGCCATGGCATCAAAGCTGTGTAACCTGGGGATAAAACCATTTTTGTGTTTGCGGTAGGTTTTTCAAACTAAGAGACCCAAATGCCAAGTGTTTGAGAGTCCAGCTGTCATTGGTGAAAACAATTGTCTGTGTTGAATCAGTTACCTGGTGAGATCAGGGTTTTTCCACTACAGGTGAAAGCTTCAGTTCCAATGCTGAAAACAATGGTTGTCTGCAAATACTTGCAGTCCTGGCTGACTGTGGCAATGAAATGTCTTGTGATGTACTCATAAAGGCGCCAGCCATCACTTCCTTTGGAGAAGAAAAAATGAGTAGAGCTGATTAGCGGGGGGAAACTATTGAAAGCCGAACATGGGGGACAGAGCTCTCGGCTGATCTGCCACCGCCGATGGAACCCTTACCACCTAATGTAAGCAATGTGAATTACTCTTTACAGATGCAGACCCAATACCTACTATTGAGAAAAGTTTATTCCATTTAACCTCATCCGTTTATTGTAGCTTAGCTTTGCTCACTTCATCCTATTGCTAATTTTAATTTATCTTTTCACAGGCATTTAATGCATTGTTTATTTTGTTATTTATGCTTTGTCCAGTGTCCTTGAGGACCCAGAAAGACTCCATTAAGTAATTCTTCAGATACAGGTACAGGCGCTCCCCGATTTACGAACATTCGTGTTACGAACAACGGTACATACGAACATTTTTGCGGGTACAGGTATGTCGAAAAATGTTCTCGGACAGAGATGCTTTAAGCATACATGGCAATGGCGAGTGATGAAAAAAGCGGAAGGGGCGTGGCCTG